>NW_017211959.1:0-17132 GCF_001704415.2 Capra hircus
AAAAGAGAATAGGGCTGCTGATAGTTCAGGCGGAAGGGTCAAGGGAGATCCAGAATCTCAAGGAAAGAAAGACAAACTGGTTTCCCCTCACAAGAGTTCCTTAGATTAATAACAAGTGTTGATCTTCTGAGGACGGGTCTCTGGAAGAACCTCCTGGCTAATCCTGTTATCTTAAAATGTCAATTATGGGAGTAGGTCTAGTGAGTCTTTACAACCTCCAGACATTCTTTTGTTCGTTGTCATAACTTATTGGAGAGTATATAACTCCATTACCAACACTAGCAAGGGGGTACGCTTTCTGCCCCTTGTGATGTCTCTGTCAGAAGCTTTCTCTATCTCCTTTATCCTTTAATAAAACTCTATTGCACAAAAGCTCTGAGCAATCAAGCCTCGTCTTGGGCCCTGGATTGAATTCTTCTCCTCCATAAGCCAAGAATCCCAGCATCTTTTCGTGGTTCAGCAACAATATTTCATTTCCTCTGCAGGAGAGAGCTAGTGAGCTTAGGTCTGTCTGGAACATTCTTGGATCCTGTGGGGAAAATATCCTGTGCACACATCTGGATACTGGGCCTAGAGGCCAAAATTTGCATTTCTTTCCCGGGGAGCCCTAACGTGGTGTGACTTAGCAACTGCTTGAAAATCCATCCCATTGCTGTTTTCCTCCTTCTGACAGAGCTAGCTTTGTTCCCTGCTTTGGGATATCTCAACCGAAGGGCCGGTCCATAGCTACTCGCCTGGGGCCCATTGGATGTGCAAGGTGCCCTCGACTAGGTGACCTAGCATGGCACTCAGCCCGCTCAGACACACTCCCGAGGCTTCTTTCTCATGGGAAGCACTGCTCCAACCTAGGAATGTGTCTGCAATGCTTGGAAAGTGCAGTGAGACACACAGCCCTGACTCTGCAATTGAGGCCCTCAGAGCAAGCCTGCAGCTCTGATGTCTGAGAAGCAAAACACTTGCTGCAAAAGAGAGGCCTGAAAACACACTCTCTGTGGATGACTTTCCTTCCTCTAAGGAAGATAGTTTTCCCAGTCTCCTGCTTCCTGAATGTCACACAGCTGGAATGCGCTTGCTTGGAGGTCGTGATTCAGTGGCAATGACCCCTGAGGCCCTTTGCCCAGGGAGGGCTCCCACACTCACAGGCAAATCAAAGCAACTTCCAAGTGAGTCAGCTCTTCACATCAAATGGCCACAGTATTGGAGTTTCAGGTTCAGTATTAGTCCTTCCAATGTATATTCAGACCTGATTTCCTTTTAGGATGGAGTGGTTGCGTCTCCTTGTAATCTAAGCGACCTACAAGCATCTTCTCCAACACCACAGTTCAAAAGCATCCAATTTTCAGCTGTCACTTTCTTTATAGTACATCTTTCATATCCATCCATGACATATGGAAAAACCATAGCCTTGACTGGATGGATCTTTGTTGGCAAAGCAACGTCTCGGCTTTTTAATATGCTGTCTAGTTTGGTCATCACTTTTCTTCCAAGTCATAAATATGTTTTAAGTTCATGGAGGCAGCCATCACCTGCAGTGATTTCCAAGCCCCCCAAAATAGTCTGCTGCTGTTTCCAATGTTTTCCCATCTATTTGCCATGAAGTGATGAGACTGGATGCAATGATTTTAGTTTTCTCGAATGCTGAGCTTTAAGCTAACTTTTTCACTCTCCTCTTTCACTTTCATCAGGAGACTCTTTAGTTCTTATACACTTTCTGCCATAAGGGTGGTGTCGTCTGCATATCTGAGATTCTTGATATTTCTCCCAGCAATCTGGATTCCAGCGTGTGCTTCCTCCAGCCCAGTGTTTCTCATGATGTACTCTGCATATAAGTTAAATAAGCAGGCTGACAATATACAGCCTTGACATATTCCTTTTCCTATTTAGAACCAGTCTGTTGTTCCATGTCCAGTTCGAACTGTTTCTTCCTGACCTGCATACAGGTTTCTCAAGAGACAGGTCAGGTGGTCTGGTATTCCCATCTCTTTCAGAATTTTTCCCAGTTTATTGTGATCCACACAGTCAAAGGCTTTGGCATAGTCAATAAAGCAGAAATAGATGTCTTTTTTTCTGGAACTCTCTTGCTTTTTCAATGATCCAGTGGATGTTGGCAGTTTGATCTCTGGTTTCTCTGCATTTTTTTAAATCCCTCTTGAACATTTGGAAGTTCACAGTTCATGTGAACTTGGAGAATTTTGAGCATTACTTTACTAGTGTGTGAGATGAGTGCAATTGTGCAGCAGCTTGAATATTCTTTGTCATTGCCTTTCTTTGGGATTGGAATGAAAACTGACCTAATGACTAGGTGTTTTCAATTGCATATGCTGAAAGAACTGGCTGTGCAGTTTTGAAGAAAAAAAAATCATTTTAACCCATTTTCTCTGAAGTGCAAGGCATATCATGGCCATCCCTGAATCATAAAGTCACCTTTTCTTTATGTAGTCATAGTTTCATGCCTAAATTATAGGCCAACTCATGCTCAAATGGACTCTGATGTCAGGGGCAGATCAACTAATAAAAAGCTTGGATTGTCCCTCTGGAGGAAAGTGAGATCTTGGTCCCACAAGAAGAATCTGAAGGGTTAAGGGAACTTGCAAGAGTGGGGAAAGCTTAGTCCATCCTACATGTACCAAAATCTTAAATAAGGCTTATTTACTTTACCGAAGTAAAAAAACAGATGATGAAAACAATTATAAATCAATGAAAGGTAAAGAAACTCATAGTCTGTTATCAAAAATTGCATTCTAAGAAAACTTTGTGCTCTTAACCTAGAGAGGAGACTAAATTCCATCTGGTACCAGCTTACCAGAAGACAAACAAACAAACAAACAAATTATCGGTAAGCTTAAAAAAAGTATATTCCATATATCTTGAAGTAGCAGTATTTCTGCAAAGGCATCAGTGTGAAACCATAGAGGACATGGTTAAAACCTGATTAAATAGAAATTGACAATGTAATCTGGTCACTGCTGCGACTTGAAATGCTTTAATATGATAACTGGAATTATAACTGACAGCATTTGACCAGGACATATCAGATTTTCACGGATGTCACATAATTTCTAGGATATCTATATTAGGAACTGAAGGAATCTTTGAACCTAGGAAAGAAAACAACAGTCTCAAAGGCCCTTGCTGAATCATCTATCAGCAAGGAATGTCTTTGCAAGGATCGCAAAGTGAAGGGAAAATACACCGACCTGCCTCTGCAACTTCGGTCCTCTGAGCAGATCTGGAGGTCTCCCTTTGTATAAGCTAACCTGTTCCTTCCAAATAGAGGTTTGCAACACAAAACAAGTGGCCGCCTATTCTTCCCCGAAGGAGGCTCTCTTTCCCCACATCCTGCGAACTCCCTTTCCCAGCCTCCTGGAAAAGCGCTTCTTGCAGTTCCTTTCAGAAAATCCTATGGACGGAGAAGCCTGGTAGGCTGCAGTCCGTGGGGTCGCTGAGGGTCAGACACGACTGAGCGACTGCACTTTCATTTTCACTTTCATGCATTGGAGAAGGCAATGGCAACCCACTTACTGTTCTTGCCTGGAGAATCCCAGGGACGGGGGAGCCTAGTGGGCTACCGTCTATGGCGTCGCACAGAGTTGAACACGACTGAAGCAACTTAACAGCAGCAGCAGCAGCAGTTCCTTTCTTAGGGGCAGTTATCCCTGAGATTGGGACCTGGAAAGGCAGAGCCACCTCCACACACACGTCTTTTTTGTCTCCTTTCCTCTGGAGGAGAGCTCTAGTGAGCCTAGGTCTGTCAGGAAAATTCTTGGCTTTGACAGGATCACACCCGGTGTGTGAACCTGCATACCCTGACCTAGGGGCCACAGGGCACCTGTTTTGCTCGAGTGGGTCCTGGAGGGGTGCAGCATAGCAAGAGCTTAAAAATCCATCCAATTTGTCTTTTTTTTTTTTACCTCAGAGAGAACGAGTTTGCTCCACCTCCACCCTTTGGCAGTGTGGAGGGAAGAGGGTACCACCCTCTCCCAAAGGGGACATAGGGCCTACCAGGAGAGAAAGGCCCCTTGAGGAGCTGAGCCCAGGTAGGCAGCCAGTGATGTCAAGCACACTCCCGCTGCTTGCTTCTTCATGGGCACTCCCACGATCTGCTAGGAATGTCTTTGCAAGGATCTCAAAGGGAAGGGAAGATACATGGCCCTGTCTCTGGAACTTCAGTCCTCTGAGCAGATCTGGAGGTCTTGAGCTGTATAAGCAAACCTGTTCCTTCCAAATAGAGGCTTGCAAACACACCCCCGGTGGTTGCCTCTTCTTCCCCGAAGAAGTCTTTCTTTCCCCACATGCTGCGAACTCCCTGTCCCAACCTCCAAGAATATCGCTTCTTGCCATTCCTTTCTTAGAGGCAGTTATCTCTGAGCCTGGGGCCGTAGGGAGTAGCCCCACACTCACAGGGAAAGGCAAAGACTCCTCCATACATCTCCTCTATCCCCTTTGCTCCGGAGGAGAGCTCTAGTGAGCCTAGGTCTTTCAGGAAAATTCTTGGCTTGGACAGGATCTCACCCTGTTTGTGAACCTGCATACCCAACCAGGGGCCACAGAGCACCTGTTTCAGTAAAGTGGGCCCTGAAAGGGTGCAGCCTAGCAAGAGCTTGAAAATCCATTCAATTGCTGTTTTTGTACCTCTGACAGAGCGAGCTTGGCTCCACCCTTTGGCAGTGAGGAGAAAAGAGGCATGACACCCTCCCCAAGGGGACATGGGGCCTACTTCGAGAGGAAGCTGCAACTCGAGAAAATCCAGGAGGTTCTCCCCTCCAGGCGAGATGAGGCCCATTTCCGCTGAGGCGTCTCGAGGCTAACCACAACTAACCTCTGGAACTTCGAAAGGGTCCTTCACACCCTTGCTGCAAGTCAAGAAGTTCTCCGACATACCCATCTCCACTCGAGAGGAAGGACGAGGGTCGCACCCACATCCAGCGGAGCCCCGTTTCCGCCTCGTAGCTCGAGAAGAGGGATCCTTTCCCTTCATCGTCGGGAAAGAATTCCCGGGCTTCCCGTCGCATCTCAAGAGGAGGCACTCTCCACAGGAAAGGCGAGAGGAACTCCAGGGCCTTGCCAGCATTCCAAGAGTCCCCCAGATGTCTCCGTCCATTCCAGAAGAACCTGCTTTCCCTTCACTGCCTCGACGTTCACGCCGAGGATAGACTCACACCACCGTGACATGTGGGAACAGCCCTGTTCGAAAGCCTCATGGGAAAGCCTTGATGCAAAGCGACTGATCCCTTGAACCACATGTCGGCACGCGTGACACTGCTGCTACAGCTTGTGAGGAAATCGCAGGTGCATGGCCCCCACACGAGATGAGGACTGACTCCCCTGGTGAGACTCCAGAAGTATGGAAAGATTCATGTCAGCACTGGAGAGGCATCCTCAGGGTCTGGCCCCGACTCCACACATGGTCTTAGGCACCGGCATCGATGGGAGAGGAATCCCTATAGGCCGCATGGTAACTCGCATGGGGACTGGCCTTTCCTGAGGCCACCAGAGCGAGTCCCTGAGGTCCCCGTCGTAACTCGAGAGCACCTACCACAACTCGGTAAAATCCAGGAGGTTCTCCCCTCCAGGCGAGATGAGGCCCATTTCCGCTGAGGCGTCTCGAAGCTAATCACACCTAAACTCTGGAACTTCCAAAGGGTCCTTCACACCCTTGCTGCAACTCAAGACGTTCCCCGACATACCCGTCTCCACTCGAGAGGAAGCACGAGAGTCCCGCCCACATCCAGAGGAGCCCCTTTTCTCCCTCATAGCTCGAGACGAGGGATCCTTTCACTGTGTGTCGGGAAAGAATTCCTGGGGTTCCCGTCGCATCTCCAGAGGAGGCGCTCTCCACAGGAAAGGCGAGAGGAACTCCAGGGTCGTGCCACCATTCCCAGAGTCCCCCAGATATCTCAGTCCATTCCAGGGAAACCTGTTTTCCCTGCACTGCCTCGACTTTCAAGCCGAGGATCGACTCACACCACGGTGGCACGTGGGACAGCCCTGTGGGAAAGCCTCATGGGAAAACCTCGTGGGAAATCCTCGAGGGAAAGCCACAGATCCCTTGATCCACACCAAGGGAAGCGTGACACTGCTGCTACAGCTCCGGAGGAAAGCGCACGTGCATGCCACCACTGGAGACGAGGACTGACTTCCCTGGGGAGACTCCAGAAGTCCCTCAAGATCCTTGTCAGCACTGGAGAGGAATCCTGAGGTTCCGGCACCATCTCCACACAATGTCTTAGGCCCTGGTATCGACGGGAGAGGAATCCTGAGAGGCCCCCGAGCAATTCGCATGGGGACTGGTCTTTCCTGAGGTCACCAGAGCAGGTCCCTGAGGTCCCGGTCGTAAGTTGTGAGCACCTGACTCTGGAGAAAAACCAGGAGGTTCTCCCCTCCAGGCGAGATGAGGCCCATTTCCGCTGAGGCGTCTTGGGGCTAATCACACCTAACATCTGGAACTTCCAAAGCGTCGTTCACACCCTCGCTGCAACTCAAGAAGTTCCCCGACATACCCGTCTCCACTCGAGAGGAAGCACAGGAGTCCTGCCCACATCCAGATGAGCCCCGTTTCCGCCTCATAGCTCGAGAGGTGGGATGCTTTCGCTGCGTGGTTGGGAAAGAATTCCCGGCGTTCCCGTCGCATCTCAAGAGGAGGCGCTCTCCTCAGGAAAGGCGAGAGGAACTCCAGCGTCATGCCACCATTCCCACAGTCCCCCAGATGTCTCAGTCCATTCCAGGGAAAACTGTTTTCCCTGCACTGGCTCGACTTTCAAGCCGAGGATCGACTCTCACCACGGTGGCACGTGGGACAGCCCTGTGGGAAAGCCTCGTGGGAAAGCATCGAGGGAAAGCCACTGCTCCCTTGATCCACGTGAAGGGAAGCGTAACACTCCTGCAGGAGCTCGGGAGGAAAGCGCACGTTCCTGCCCCCACTCGAGTCGAGGTCTGACTCCCCTGGGGAGACTCCAGAAGTACCCCAAGATCCATGTCAGCACTGGAGAGGAATCCTCAGGTTCCGGCATCGACTCCACACAAGGTCTTAGGCCCCGGCATTGACGGGAGAGGAATCCTGAAAGGCTCTCTTGCAACTCCCATGGGCACTGGCCTTTCCTGAGGCCACCAGAGCGGGTCCCTGAGGTCCCTGTTGTAACTCGAGAGACCCTGCCCAACTCTAGAAAATCCAGGAGGTTCTCCCCTCCAGGCGAGATGAGGCCCATTTCCTCGGAGGCATCTGGAGGCTCATCACACCTTAAACTCTGGAAATTCAAAAGGGTCCTTGCTGCAACTCAAGAAGTTCCCCGACATACCCGTCTCCACTCGAGAGGAAGCACGAGGGTCCCGCCCACATCCAGAGGAGACGCCGTTTTGGTATCGAAGCTCGACATGAGGGATCCTTTCCCTGCTTGGTCAGGAAATAATACCCGCCATTCCGCTCGCATTTCAAGGGGAAGCGCTCTCCACAGGAAAGGCGAGAGGAACTCCAGGGTCGTGCCACCATTCACAGAGTCGCCCAGATGTCTCAGTCCATTCCAGAGTAAACTGTTTTTCCTGCACTGCCTCGAATTTCACGGCGAGGATCGACTCACACCACGGTGGCACGTGGGATAGCCCTGTCGGAAAGCCTCGTGGGAAATCCTCTTGGGAAAGCCTCGAGGGAAAGCCACAGATCCCTTGATCCACGGGAAGGGAAGCGTGACACTGCTGCTACATCTCGGGAGGAAAGCGCACGTGCATGCCCCCACTCGAGACAAGGACTCACTCCCCTGGGGAGACTCCAGAAGTACCCCAAGATCCATGTCAGCACTGGAGAGGAATCCTCAGGTTCTGGCACCATCTCCACACAAGGTCTTAGGCCTCGGCATCGACGGGAGAGGAATCCCGAAAGGACCCCGAGCAATTCGCATGGGGACTGGTCTTTCCTGAGGCCACCAGAGCAGGTCCCTGAGGTCCCGGTCGTAAGTTGTGAGCACCTGCCTCAACTGGAGAAAATCCAGGTGGTTCTTCCCTCCAGGCGAGATGAGGCCCATTTCCGCTGAGCCATATCCAGGCTAATCACACCTAACATGTGGAACTTCCAAAAGTTCCTTCACACCCTTGATGCAACTCAAGAAACTCCTCGACATACCCGTCTCCAGAGGAGAGGAAGCACGAGAGTCCCGCCCACATACAGAGGAGCACCGATTCCGCCTCCTAGTTCGAGAGGAGGGATCCTTTCCTGCGTGGTCGGGAAAGAATTCCCGGCGTTCCCATCGCATCTCAAGAGGAGGCGCTCTCCACAGGAAAGGCGAGAGGAAATCCAGGTTCGTGCCACCATTCCCAGAGTCACCCAGATGTCTCTGTCCATTCCAGGGAAAACTGTTTTCCCTGCAATGCCTCGACTTTCAAGCCGAGGATCGACTCACACCACGGTGGCACGTGGGACAGCCCTGTGGGAAAGGCTCGTGGGAAAGCCTCGAGGGAAAGCCACTGCTCCCTCGATCCACGCGAAGAGATGCGTATCACTGCTGCTAGAGCTCGGGAGGAAAGCGCACGTGCCTGCCCTCACTCGAGTCGATGTCTGACTCCCCTGGGGAGACTCCAGAAGTACCCCAAGATCCATGTCACACTGGAGAGGAATCCTCAGGTTCCGGCACCGACTCCACACAAGGTCTTAGACCCCGGCATCGATGGGGCAGGTATCCCGAGAGGGCCCCGAGCAACTCGCATGGGGAATGGCCTTCCCTGAGGCCACCAGTGCGGGTCCCTGAGGTCCCCGTCGTATGTCGAGAGCACCTGCCACAACTCGAGAAAATCCAGGAGGTTCTCCCCTCCAGGCGAGATGAGGCCCATTTCCGCTGAGGCGTCTCGAAGCTAATCACACCTAACCTCTGGAACTTCCAAAGGGTCCTTCACACCCTTGCTGCAACTCAAGAAGTTCCCCGACATACCCGTCTCCACTCGAGAGGAAGCACGAGAGTCCCGCCCACATCCAGAGGAGCCCCTTTTCTCCCTCATAGCTCGAGACGAGGGATCCTTTCACTGTGTGTCGGGAAAGAATTCCTGGGGTTCCCGTCGCATCTCCAGAGGAGGCGCTCTCCACAGGAAATGCGAGAGGAACTCAAGGGTGGTGCTACCATTCCCAGAGTCCCCCAGATATCTCAGTCCATTCCAGGGAAACCTGTTTTCCCTGCAGTGCTTCGACTTTCAAGCCGAGGATCGACTCACAACACGGTGGCACGTGGGACAGCCCTGTGGGAAAGCCTCGTGGGAAAACCTCGTGGGAAATCCTCGAGGGAAAGCCACAGATCCCTTGATCCACGCCAAGGGAAGGGTGACACTGCTGCTACAGCTCGGGAGGAAAGCGTTCGTGCATGCCAAGACTGAAGACGAGGACTGACTTCCCTGAGGAGACTCCAGAAGTCCCTCAAGATCCATGTCAGCACTGGAGAGGAATCCTGAGGTTCTGGCACCATCTCCACACAATGTCTTAGGCCCCGGCATCGACGGGAGAGGAATCCCGACAGGTAATCCGAGCAATTCCCATGGGGACTGGTCTTTCCTGAGGCCACCAGAGCAGGTCCCTGAGGTCCCGGTCGTAAGTTGTGAGCACCTGCCTCAACTGGAGAAAATCCAGGAGGTTCTCCCCTCCAGGCGAGATGAGGCCCATTTCCGCTGAGGCGTCTCGAAGCTAATCACACCTAATCTCTGGAAATTTCAAAGGGTTCTTCACAACCTGGCTGCAACTCAAGAAATTCCCCGAAATACCCGTCTCCACTCGAGAGGAAGCACAGGAGTCCTGCCCACATCCAGATGAGCCCCTTTTCCGCCTCATAGCTCGAGTGGTGGGATCCTTTCCCTGTGTGGTCGGGAAAGAATTCCCGGCGTTCCCTTCGCCTCTCAAGAGGAGGCGCTCTCCTCTGGAAAGGCGAGAGGAAATCCAGGTTCGTGACACCATTCCCACAGTCCCCCAGATGTCTCAGTCCATTCCAGGGAAAACTGTTTTCCCTGCACTGCCTCGACTTTCAAGCCGAGGATCGACGCACACCATGGTGGCACGTGGGACAGCCCTGTGGGAAAGCCTCGTGGGAAAGCCTCGAGGGAAAGCCACAGATCCCTTGGTCTACGCGAAGGGAAGCATGACACTGCTGCTATAGCTCGGGAGGAATGTGCACGTACATGCCTCCACTCGACACAAGGACTGACTCCCCTGGGGAGACTCCAGAAGTACCCCAAGATTCATGTCAGCACTGGAGAGGAATCCTCAGGTTCCGGCACCGTCTCCACACAAGGTCTTAGGCCCTTGCATCGCCCGGAGGGGAATCTGAGAGGCCCCCGAGCAACTCGCATGGGGACTGGCCTTTCCTGATGCCACCAGAGCGGGCCCCTGAGGTCCCCGTCATAAGTCGAGAGCACCTGCCGCACCTCGAGAAAATCCAGGAGGTTCTCCCCTCCAGGAGAGATGAGGCACATTTCCGCTGAGGCGTTTCGAGGCTAACCACACCTAACCTCTGGAACTTCAATAGGGTCCTTCACAACCTTGCTGCAACTCAAGAAGTTCCCCGACATTTCCGTCTCCACTCGAGAGGAAGCACGAGAGTCCCGCCCACATCCAGAGGAGCCCCGTTTCCGCCTCCTATCTCGAGAGGAGGGATCCTTTCCCTGCGTGGTCGGGAAAGAATTCCCGGCGTTCCCATCGCATCTCAACAGGAGGCCCTCTCCACAGGAAAGGCGAGAGGAACTCCAGGGTCGTGCCACCATTTCCAGAGTCCCCCAGATGTCTCAGTCCATTCCAGGGAAACCTGTTTTCCCTGCACTGCCTCGACTTTCAAGCCGAGGATCCACTCACACCACGGTGGCACGTGGGACAGCCCTGTGGGAAAGCCTCGTGGGAAAGCCTCGTGGGAAAGCCTCGAGGGAAAGCCGCAGATCCGATGATCCACGCGAAGGGAAGCATGACACTGCTGCTACAGCTCGGGAGGAAACGCACGTGCATGCCCCCACTAGAGACGAGGACTGACTCCCCTGGGGAGACTAAAGAAGTACCCCAAGATCCATGTCAGCATTGGAGAGGAATCCTCCGGTTCGGGCACCGACTCCACACAAGGTCTTAGGCCCCTGCATCGACGGGAGAGGAATCCCGAGAGGCCCCCGAGCAACTCGCATGGGGACTGACCTTTCCAGAGGCCACCTGAGCGTGTCCCTGAGGTTCCTGTCGTAAGTCGAGAGCACCTGCCGCAACTCGAGAAAATCCAGCAAGTTCTCCCCTCCAGGCGAGATGAGGACCATTTCCGCTGAGGCGTCTCGAGGCTAATCACACCTAACCTCTGGAACTTCCAAAGGGTCCTTCACACCCTTGCTGCAACTCAAGAAATTCCCGACATATCCGTCTCCACTCGAGAGGAAGCACGAGAGTCCCACCCACCTCCAGAGGAGCCCCGTTTCTGCCTCCTACCTCGAGAGGAGGGATCCTTTCCCTGCGTGGTCCGGAAAGAATTCCCGGCGTTCCCGTCGCATCTCAAGAGGAGGCGCTCTCCACAGGAAAGGCGAGAGGAACTCCAGGGTCGTGTCACCATTCCCAGAGCCCAAAGATGTCTCAGTCCATTCCAGGAAATCATGTTTTCCCTGCACTGCCTCGACTTTCAAGCCGAGGATCGACTCACACCACGGTGGCACGTGGGACAGCCCTGTGGGTAAGCCTCGTGGGAAAGCCTCGAGGGAGCCACAGATCCCTTGATCCACGCGAAGGAAAGCGTGACACTGCTGCTACAGCTCGGGAGGAAAGCGCAGGTGCATGCCCCCACTCTAGACGAGGACTGACTACCCTGGGGAGACTCCAGAAGAACCCCAAGATCTATGTCAGCACTGGAGAGGAATCCTAAGCTCCCGGCCCCGAATCCACACATGGTTTTAGGCCCCGGCATCGTCGGGAGAGGAATCCCGAGAGACCCCCGAACAACTCAGCATGGGGACTGGCCTTTCCTGAGGCCACCAGAGCGAGTCCCTGAGGTCCCCGTCGTAAGTCGAGAGCACCTGCCGCAACTCGAGAAAATCCAGGATGTTCTCCCTTCCAGGAGAGATGAGGCCCATTTCCGCTGAGGCGTCTCGAGGCTAATCACACCTAACCTCTGGAACTTCCAAAGGGTCCTTCACACCCTTGCTGCAACTCATGAAGTTCCCCTACATACCCGTCTCCACTCGAGAGGAAGCACGCGAGTCCTGCCCACATCGCGAGGAGCCGCGTTTCCGCCTCCTAGCTCGAGTGGAGGGATCCTTTCCCTGCGTGTTCGGGAAAGAATCCCCGGCGTTCCCGTCGCATCTCAAGAGGAGGCGCTCTCCACAGGAAAGGCGAGAGGAACTCCAGGGTCGTGCCACCGTTGCCAGTGTCCCCCAGATGTCTCAGTCCATTCCAGGGAAACCTGTTTTCCCTGCACTGCCTCGACTTTCAAGCAGAGGATAGACTCACACCACGGATGTGGGACAGCCCTGTGTGAAAGCCTCGTGGGAAAGCCTCGTGGGAAAGCCTCGATAGAAAGCCACAGATCCCTTGATCCACGCGAAGGGAAGCGTGACACTGCAGCTACAGCTCGGGAGGAAAACGCACGTGCATGCCCCCACTCGAGACGAGGACTGACTCCCCTGGGGAGACACCAGATGTACCCCAAGATCCATGTCATCCCTGGAGAGGAATCCTCAGGTTGCGGCACCGACTCCACACAAGGTCTTAGGCCCTTGCATCGCCCGGAGGGGAATCTGAGAGGCCCCCGAGCAACTCGCATGGGGACTGGCCTTTCCTGATGCCACCAGAGCGGGCCCCTGAGGTCCCCGTCATAAGTCGAGACCACCTGCCGCACCTCGAGAAAATCCAGGAGGTTCTCCCCTCCAGGAGAGATGAGGCCCATTTCCGCTGAGGCGTTTCGAGGCTAATCACACCTAAGCTCTGGAACTTCCAAAGGGTCCTTCACACCATTGCTGCAACACAAGAAGTTCCCCGATATAACCGTCTCTTCTCAGGAGGAAGCACGAGAGTCCCGCCCACATTCAGAGGAGTCCCGTTTCCGCCTCCTAGCTCGAGAGGAGGGATCCTTTCCCTGCGTGGTCGGGAAAGAATTCCCGGCGTTCCTGTCGCATCTCAAGAGGAGGCGCTCTCCACAGGAAAGGCCAGAGGAACTCCAGGTCGTGCCACCATTCCCAGAGTTCCCCAGATGTCTCAGTCCATTCCAGGGAAACCTGTTTTCCCTGCACTGCCTCGACTTTGAAGCCGAGGATGGACTCACACCACGGTGGCACGTGGGACAGCCCTGTGGGAGAGCCTCGTGAAAAGCCTCGTGGGAAAGCCTCGAGGCAAAGCCACAGATCCCCTGATCCAAGCGAAGGGAAGCATGACACTGCTCCTACAGCTCGGGAGGAAAGCCACGTGCATGCCCCCACTCGAGACGAGGACTGACTCCCCTGGGAGACTCCAGAAGTTCCCCAACATCCATGTCAGCACTGGGAGAGGCATACTCAGGTTCTGGCACCGACTCCACACAAGGTCTTAGGCCCCGGCATCGACGGGAGAGGAATCCTGAGAGGGCCCCGAGCAACTCGCATGGGGACTGGCCTTTCCTGAGACCACCAGAGCGGGTCCCTTAGGTCCCTGTCGTAAGTCGAGAGCACCTGCGGCAACTCGAGAAAATCCAGGAGGTTCTCCCCTCCAGGCGAGATGAGGCCCATTTCCGCTGAGGGGTCTCGAAGCTAATCACACCTAAACTCTGGAACTTCCAAAGGGTCCTTCACACCCTTGCTGCAACTCAAGAAGTTCCCCGACATACCCATCTCCACTCGAGGGGAAACACGATCATCCCGCCCACATCCTGAGGAGACCCCAATCTGCCTCATAGCTCGAGTGGAGGCATCCTTTGGCTGCGTGGTCGGCAAAGAATTCCTGGCGTTCCCGTCGCATCTCAAGAGGAGGCGCTCTCCACAGGAAAGGTGAGAGGAAATCCAGGGTCATGCCACCATTCCCAGAGTCCCCCAGATGTCTCAGTCCATTCCAGGGAAACCTGTGTTCCCTACACTGCCTCGACTTTCAAGCCGAGGATCGACTCACACCACGGTGGCACGTGGGACAGCCCTGTGGGAAAGCCTCGTGGGAAAGCCTCGTGGGAAAGCTCAGAGGGAAAGCCTCGAGCGAAAGCCACAGATAACTTGATCCATGCGAAGGGAAGGGTGACACTGCTGCTACAGCTCGGGAGGAAAGCGCACGTGCATGCCACCACTTGAGACGAGGACTGACCCCCTGGGGAGACTCGGAAGTACCCCAAGATCCATGTCAGCACTGGAGAGGAATCCTCAGGTTCCGGCACCGACTCCACACAAGGTATTAGGCCCCAGCATCGATTGGAGAGGAATCCCGAGAGGCCCCGGAGAAACTCGCATGGGACTGGCCTTTCCTGAGGCCACCAGAGAGGGTCCAATGAGGTCCCCATCGTAAATCGAGAGCACCTGCCGCAACCCGAGAAAATCCAGGAGGTTCTCCCCTCCAGGCGAGATGATGCCCATTTCCGCTGAGACGTCTCGAGGCTAATCACACCTAACCTCTGGAACTTCCGAAGGGTCCTTCACACCCTTGCTGCAACTCAAGAAGATCCCCGACATACCCGTCTCCACTCGAGAGGAAGCACGAGAGTCCCGCCCACATCCAGAGGAGCCCCGTTTCCGCCTCCTAGCTCGAGAGGAGGGATCTTTCCCTGCGTGGTCGAGAAAGAATTCTCGGCGTTCCGGTCTCATCTCAAGAGGAGGCGCTCTCCACAGGAAACGCGAGAGGAACTCCAGGGTCGTGCCATCATTAACAGAGTCCCCCAGATGTCTCAGTACATTCCAGGGAAACCTGTTTTCCCTGCACTGCCTCGCCTTTCAAGCCGAGGATCGACTCACACCACGGTGGCACGTGGGACAGCCCTGTGGGAAAGCCTCGTGGGAAAGCCTCGAGGGAAAGTCTTGTGGGAAAGTCTTGTGGGAAAGGCTTGAGCGAAAGCCACAGTTCCCTTGATCCACGCGAAGGGAAGCGTGACACTGCTGCTACAGCTCGGGAGGAAGGCGCACGTGCATGCCCCCACACGAGACGAGGACTGACTCCCCTGGGGAGACTCCAGAAGTACCCCAAGATCCATGTCGGCACTGGAGAGGAATCTTCAGGTTCCGGCACCGACTCCACACAAGGTCTTAGGCCCCGGCATCGTCGGGAGAGGAATCCCAAGAGGCCCCCGAGCAAGTCGCATGGGACTGGCCTTTCCTGAGGCCACCAGAGCGGGTCCGTTAGGTCCCCGTCGTAAGTAGAGAGCATTGGCCTCAACTCGAGAAAATAGAGGAGGTTCTCCCCTCCAGGCGAGATGAGTCCCATTTCCACTGAGGCGTCTCGAGGCTAATTACACCTAACCTCTGGAAATTCCAAAGGGTCCTTCACACCATTGCTGCAACTCAAGAAGTTCCCCTGACATACCCGTCTCCACTCGAGAGGAAGCACGAGAGTCCCGCCCACATCCAGAGGAGCCCCTTTTCTCCCTCATAGCTCGAGACGAGGGATCCTTTCACTGTGTGTCGGGAAAGAATTCCTGGGGTTCCCGTCGCATCTCCAGAGGAGGCGCTCTCCACAGGAAAGGCGAGAGGAACTCCAGGGTCGTGCCACCATTCCCAGAGTCCCCCAGATATCTCAGTCCATTCCAGGGAAACCTGTTTTCCCTGCACTGCCTCGACTTTCAAGCCGAGGATCGACTCACACCACGGTGCACGTGGGACAGCCCTGTGGGAAAGCCTCATGGGAAAACCTCGTGGGAAATCCTCGAGGGAAAGCCACAGATCCCTTGATCCACACCAAGGGAAGCGTGACACTGCTGCTACAGCTCCGGAGGAAAGCGCACGTGCATGCCACCCACTGGAGACGAGGACTGACTTCCCTGGGGAGACTCCAGAAGTCCCTCAAGATCCTTGTCAGCACTGGAGAGGAATCCTGAGGTTCGGCACCATCTCCACACAATGTCTTAGGCCTGGCATCGACGGGAGAGGAATCCTGAGAGGCCCCCGAGCAATTCGCATGGGGACTGGGTCTTTCCTGAGGCCACCAGAGCAGGTCCCTGAGGTCCCGGTCGTAAGTTGTGAGCACCTGACTCTGGAGAAAAACCAGGAGGTTCTCCCCTCCAGGCGAAGATGAGGCCCCATTTCCGCTGAGGCGTCTTGGGGCTAATCACACCTAACATCTGGAACTTCCAAAGCGTCGTTCACACCCTTCGCTGCAACTCAAGAAGTTCCCCGACATACCCGTTCTCCACTCGAGAGGAAGCACAGGAGTCCCTGCCCACATCCAGATGAGCCCCGTTTCCCCGCCTCATAGCTCGAGAGGTGGGATGCTTTCGCTGCGTGTTGGGAAAGATTCCGCGTTCCCGTCGCATCTCAAGAGGAGGCGCTCTCCTCAGGAAAGGCGAGAGGAACTCCAGCGTCATGCCACCATTCCACAGTCCGCCAAGATGTCTCAGTCCATTCCAGGGAAAACTGTTTTCCCTGCACTGCTCGACTTTCAAGCCGAGGATCGACTCTCACACAGGTGGCACGTGGGACAGCCCTGTGGGAAAGCCTCGTGGGAAAGCATCGAGGGAAAGCCACTGCTCCTTGATCCACGTGAAGGGAAGCGTAACACTCCTGCAGGAGCTCGGGAGGAAAGCGCACGTTCCTGCCCCCACTCGAGTCGAGGTCTGACTCCCCTGGGGAGACTCCAGAAGTACCCCAAGATCCATGTCAGCACTGGAGAGGAATCCTCAGGTTCCGGCATCGACTCCACACAAGGTCTTAGGCCCCGGCATTGACGGGAGAGGAATCCCGAAAGGCTCTCTTGCAACTCCCATGGGCACTGGCCTTTCCTGAGGCACCAGAGCGGGTCCCTGAGGTCCCTGTTGTAACTCGAGAGACCTGCCCAACTCTAGAAAATCCAGGAGGTTCTCCCCTCCAGGCGAGATGAGGCCCATTTCCTCGGAGGCATCTGGAGGCTCATCACACCTAAACTCTGGAAATTCAAAAGGGTCCTTGCTGGAACTCAAGAAGTTCCCCGACATACCGTCTCCACTCGAGAGGAAGCACGAGGGTATGTCGAGCTTCGATACCAAAAACTGGCGTCTCCTTGGATGTCGGGCGGG
>NW_017211960.1:0-17124 GCF_001704415.2 Capra hircus
GAAAACACAGACTGAGACGACAGAAACACGGACGGCAACACAGAAAAACATAGAGACACACACACAGAGACACATACACATACAGAGAGAGAGACACACACACACGCTAAGAACCAGAAACACTCACAATGAAAGAGACACACTCACTGAAGAGACACACAGAGAGAGACACACACTGTGAAAGAATTAACACACAATATACAGAGACACGGACACACTGAGAGAGACACACACAATGAGACAGACATCCACACAGAGAAGGAGAAACAGGCACTGAGAGACACACACACTGAGCTAGACATACACACTGAATGAGAGGCACAAACATTGGGAGGCACACACGGTGAAACCCACACACAGGCTTAGAGACATAGACATACAGAGAGAGAGACTCACACACCCTGAGAGACACAAAACACCCTGAGAGACAGACACACTGAGACACTCACACAATCACTAAAAACAGACACGAACACTGAGGCAGACGCACAGTGAGACAGACACACACACATTGAGAGACACATGGGAGAAACACAAACAGAGACACTGTGGGAGTCACACAGAGACACACACACACAGAAACACACACCATAAAGACACACACACACACTGAGAGTTCTCCACACAAACTGAGAGAGAGAGACAAACACACACATGCGGAGAGACACACATACTGAGGGAGACATACACAGTGGGGGAGAGACACAGATATTGTGGGACACACACACACACTGAGACAGACAAACACATTTAGGGACATAAACATATATAGAGAGACACACACACACACTGAGAGATAGGGTGACAAACACAGTGAGAGAGAAATACTCTCACAGAGAAAGACTTAAACACTGAGAGAGAGTCTCCAAAAAAGAGAGAGACAATAGAGACATGCACACTCAGAGACTCACACCGAAGCACGTACACATACAGAGAGAGACACGCACACACAGACACACATACACACTGAGAAACAGACCCACACGCACTGAGAGAGACACACACACAGGGGCCCACAGAGACACACACACTCAGAGAGCAAGATCCACAGAAAGCGAGAGTCACACACACTGAGAAGGAGACACAAACACCCTGAGAGACACACACAGCAGAGAGACATAGACATTCACAGTGAGACACACACACACTGAGAGACATACACACACAAAGAGACACACACAAACAGGGTAAAAAACAGAAAAGCTCACACTGAACGAGTCACACACACTGAGAGAGACACAAACCTGAGAGAGAGACACAAACAATCAGAGAGTCACACATTCTGAACGACACACATGGAGTCACACAAATTGCAAGTGACATACATGTTGACAGAGACACACACACACACAGATACACACACACACTGAGAGAGAAATAGCCATCCGCAGAGAGAGAAACACAGAAAGGGACACACACACACAAACAGAGACTAAAACGCTGACTGAGAGATACATACACGTAAGGCAACACAGAGACACATAGAGACACACAACGTGACACATACACATACATAGATTAACACACACACTAAGAACCAGAAACACACACTGAAAGAGACACACAAACTGAGAGAGACACACACAGGAACCCTCAGAGACACACACACTCAAAGAGCAAGGCACACACACTAAGAGTCACACACACTGAGAGAGAGACATAAACACACTGAGAGTCATACACAAGAGTGAGACACACACATTCATAGGGAGACACACATACCGAGACACACACGCAAGAACCAGAACCCTCACACTGAACGAGTCACACACACTGAGAGAGACACAACAACCTGAAATTGAGACAAAACACTCAGAGAGTCACACATTCTGAGACACACACACGGAGACACAAAAATTGAGAGTGTCACCTACGTTGACAAGGCACACACACAATTAGAGAAACACATGCAGAGTGAGATACACACTCACACTGAGTGAGAGAGAGACATCCACACAGAGAGAGAGAAACAGACAGAGACACACACACAAAGAGACTAAAACACAGACTGAGAGACACATACATGGAGAGGCACAAAGAGACACACACACTGAGAGACACACACACTGAGAAACACACACACTGAGACACATACACATTCAGAGAGAGACACACACACACACACTAAGAACCAGAAACATTCACACTGAAGGAGACACACTCACTGAGAGAGACACACAGAGAGAGACACACACTGTGAAAGAGTGAATACAGACTATACAGAGACAGAGACGCACTTAGAAAGACAACACAATGAGACAGTCATCCACACAGAGAAGGAGAAACAGGCACTGCGAGACACACCCACTGAGAGAGACATACACACTGAGTGAGAGGCAAAACATTGTGAGACACACACAGTGAAACACACACACAGGCTCAGAGACATCGACACAGAGAGAGAGAGAGACTCACACACATGGAGAGATACAAACAGACTGAGAGACAGACATCTTGAGAGACTCACACAAACACTAAAAACAGATACACAACACAGAGGCAGACACACAATGTGACAGACTCACACACATTGAGAGACACAATTGGAGATACACGAACAGAGACACTGTGGGATTCACACAGAGACACATGCACACAGAAACACACACCCTGACACACACACACACACACACACACACACACACACTGAGAGTTCACCACACACACTGAGAGGGAGAGACAAACACACCCACGCTGAGAGACGCACACACACACAGGGACCCACAGAGGCATACACACTCACAGAGCAAGACACACAGAGTGAGAGAATCACATACACTCAGAGAGAAACACAAACTCACTAAGAGTCACACATATTGAGAGAGAGACACAAAACACTGAGAGACAAACACATAAGAGACAGACACACACATTCACAGGGAGACACGCACACACTGAAAGACATACACACAGAGACAGAGAGAGAGACAAACACGCTAAGAACCAGAAACACTTTCGCTTAACGCGACACACACACACTGAGAGAGACACATACTGAGAGACACACATTCTGATAGACACGCACGGAGACACACAAATTGAGAGTGACTAACACACTGAGAGACATACACATACAGAGAGATACACACACACACACACTGAGAGAGAAGCACACAGTGAGACTCACACACAAAAAGTGCTGAAACACAGACTGAGAGACACAAACATGCAGAGGCAACACAGAGTCACATAGAGACACACACTGAGACACCACAAATATAGAAAGAGCACAGAGACACACATACACCTCAGAAGCAGAAACACACACACACACACAGACAACACACAGGGTAAGAACCAGAAACACTCACACTGAATGATACACACACACTGAGAGAGATACACACCCTGAGGGACTCAAACAGACACATACACATACAAAGAGGGGCACACACACGGAGACACAGAGACACACTGAGAAACAGACACAGAAAAACTGAGAGAGACAAACACACAGGGACCCTCCGAGAGACACACACTCAGAGAGCAAGACACACAGATGGAGAGAGTCACACACACTGAGAGAGACACACAAACACACTGAGAGTCACAAACACCGAGAGAGATGCAAACGCACTGAGAGTCACACACACTTGAGAGAGCGACACAAACACACTGAGAGACACACGCAAAAGAGGGAGACACTCACATTCACAGGGAGAAACACACACACTGAGAGACATACGCACTGAGATAGAGAAACACACACACGCTAAGAACAAGGAACCCTCACACTGAAGGAGTCACACACACTGAGAGAGAACCCTACTTGAGAGAGTGACACAGACACTCGGAGAGTCACACATTCTGAGAGACACACATGGAGACACAAGAAATTTGAGTGACATGCACGCTGACGGAGAACACACTTATAGACACACATACAGAGAGAGACACACACACACTGAGTGAGAAAGAGACATCCACACAGAGAGAGAGAAACGTAGTCACACACATAAAGTGAGATGAAAACACAGACTGAGAGACACAAACACAGACAGGCAACACACAGACACATAGAGACACACACACAGAGACACATACACATACAGAGAGAGAGAGAGAGAGACACACACGCTAAGAACCAGAAACACTCACCATGAAAGAGACACACTCACTGAGAGAGACACACAGAGAGAGACACACACTGTGAAAGAATTAACACACAATATACAGAGACACGGACACACTGAGAGAGACACACACAATGAGACAGACATCCACACAGAGAAGGAGAAACAGGCACTGAGAGACACACACACTGAGCTAGACATACACACTGAATGAGAGGCACAAACATTGGGAGGCACACACGGTGAAACCCACACACAGGCTTAGAGACATAGACATACAGAGAGAGAGACTCACACACCCTGAGAGACACAAACACCCTGAGAGACAGACACACTGAGACACTCACACAATCACTAAAAACAGACACGAACACTGAGGCAGACGCACAGTGAGACAGACACACACACATTGAGAGACACATGGGAGAAACACAAACAGAGACACTGTGGGAGTCACACAGAGACACACACACACAGAAACACACACCATAAAGACACACACACACACTGAGAGTTCTCCACACAAACTGAGAGAGAGAGACAAACACACACATGCGGAGAGACACACATACTGAGGGAGACATACACAGTGGGGGAGAGACACAGATATTGTGGGACACACACACACTGAGACAGACAAACACATTTAGGGACATAAACATATATAGAGAGACACACACACACACTGAGAGATAGGGTGACAAACACAGTGAGAGAGAAATACTCTCACAGAGAAAGACTTAAACACTGAGAGAGAGTCTCCAAAAAGAGAGAGACAATAGAGACATGCACACTCAGAGACTCACACCGAAGCACGTACACATACAGAGAGAGACACGCACACACAGAGACACACATACACACTGAGAAACAGACCCACACGCACTGAGAGAGACACACACACAGGGGCCCACAGAGACACACACACTCAGAGAGCAAGATCCACAGAAAGCGAGAGTCACACACACTGAGAAGGAGACACAAACACCCTGAGAGACACACACAGCAGAGAGACATAGACATTCACAGTGAGACACACACACTGAGAGACATACACACACAAAGAGACACACACAAACAGGGTAAAAAACAGAAAAGCTCACACTGAACGAGTCACACACACTGAGAGAGACACACAACCTGAGAGAGAGACACAAACAATCAGAGAGTCACACATTCTGAACGACACACATGGAGTCACACAAATTGCAAGTGACATACATGTTGACAGAGACACACACACACACAGATACACACACACACTGAGAGAGAAATAGCCATCCGCAGAGAGAGAAACACAGAAAGGACACACACACACAAACAGAGACTAAAACGCTGACTGAGAGATACATACACGTAAGGCAAACACAGAGACACATAGAGACACACAACGTGACACATACACATACATAGATTAACACACACACTAAGAACCAGAAACACACACTGAAACAGACACAAAACTGAGAGAGACACACACAGGAACCCTCAGAGACACACACACTCAAAGAGCAAGGCACACACACTAAGAGTCACACACACTGAGAGAGAGACACATAAACACACTGAGAGTCATACACAAGAGTGAGACACACACATTCATAGGGAGACACACATACCGTGAAACAAACACAATGAGAGACACACACGCTAAGAACCAGAACCCTCACACTGAAAGAGTCACACACACTGAGAGAGACACACAACCTGTAATTGAGACAAACACTCAGGTGCATGGGATGACCCAGAGAGATGTTGTGGGGAGGGAGGTGGGAGGGGGTTCATGTTGGGGAACGCATGTAAGAATTAAAAGATTTAAAATTAAAAAAAATAAAAAATAAAAAGAAAAAAAAAAACAAAAAAACCTCAGAGAGTCACACATTCTGAGACACACACACGGAGACACAGAAAATTGAGAGTGTCACCTACTTGACAAGGCACACACACAATTAGAGAAACACATGCAGAGTGAGATACACACTCACACTGAGTGAGAGAGAGACATCCACACAGAGAGAGAGAAACAGACAGAGACACACACACAAAAGAGACTAAAACACAGACTGAGAGACACATACATGGAGAGGCACAAAGAGACACACACACTGAGAGACACACACACTGAGAAACACACACACTGAGACACATACACATTCAGAGAGAGACACACACACACACTAAGAACCAGAAACATTCACACTGAAGGTGACACACTCACTGAGAGAGACACACAGAGAGAGACACACACTGTGAAAGAATTAACACACAATATACAGAGACACGGACACACTGAGAGAGACACACACAATGAGACAGACATCCACACAGAGAAGGAGAAACAGGCACTGAGAGACGCCACACACTGAGCTAGACATACACACTGAATGAGAGGCACAAACATTGGGAGGCACACACGGTGAAACCCACACACAGGCTTAGAGACATAGACATACAGAGAGAGAGACTCACACACCCTGAGAGACACAAACACCCTGAGAGACAGACACACTGAGACACTCACACAATCACTAAAAACAGACACGAACACTGAGGCAGACGCACAGTGAGACAGACACACACACATTGAGAGACACATGGGAGAAACACAAACAGAGACACTGTGGGAGTCACACAGAGACACACACACACAGAA
The DNA here is from genome assembly GCF_001704415.2 of Capra hircus. Classification (NCBI taxonomy): domain Eukaryota; kingdom Metazoa; phylum Chordata; class Mammalia; order Artiodactyla; family Bovidae; genus Capra; species Capra hircus. Next base: position 6,727 of record NW_017211960.1, read on the forward strand.
ACACACACCATAAAGACACACACACACACTGAGAGTTCTCCACACAAAACTGAGAGAGAGAGACAAACACACACATGCGGAGAGACACACATACTGAGGGAGACGTACACAGTGGGGGAGAGACACAGATATTGCGGGACACACACACACTGAGACAGACAACACATTTAGGGACATAAACATATATAGAGAGACACACACACACACTGAGAGATAGGGTGACAAACACAGTGAGAGAGAAATACTCTCACAGAGAAAGACTTAAACACTGAGAGAGAGTCTCCAAAAAGAGAGAGACAATAGAGACATGCACACTCAGAGACTCACACCGAAGCACGTACACATACAGAGAGAGACACGCACACACAGACACACATACACACTGAGAAACAGACCCACACGCACTGAGAGAGACACACACACAGGGGCCCACAGAGACACACACACTCAGAGAGCAAGATCCACAGAAAGCGAGAGTCACACACACTGAGAAGGAGACACAAACACCCTGAGAGACACACCACAGCAGAGAGACATAGACATTCACAGTGAGACACACACACTGAGAGACATACACACACAAAGAGACACACACAAACAGGGTAAAAAACAGAAAAGCTCACACTGAACGAGTCACACACACTGAGAGAGACACACAACCTGAGAGAGAGACACAAACCAATCAGAGAGTCACACATTCTGAACGACACACATGGAGTCACACAAATTGCAAGTGACATACATGTTGACAGAGACACACACACACACAGATACACACACACACTGAGAGAGAAATAGCCATCCGCAGAGAGAGAAACACAGAAAGGGACACACACACACAAACAGAGACTAAAACGCTGACTGAGAGATACATACACGTAAGGCAACACAGAGACACATAGAGACACACAACGTGACACATACACATACATAGATTAACACACACACTAAGAACCAGAAAACACACACTGAAAGAGACACACAAAACTGAGAGAGACACGCACAGGAACCCTCAGAGACACACACACTCAAAGAGCAAGGCACACACACTAAGAGTCACACACACTGAGAGAGAGACATAAACACACTGAGAGTCATACACAAGAGTGAGACACACACATTCATAGGGAGACACACATACCGAGACACAGACACAATGAGAGACACACACGCTAAGAACCAGAACCCTCACACTGAACGAGTCACACACACTGAGAGAGACACACAACCTGAAATTGAGACAAAACACTCAGAGAGTCACACATTCTGAGACACACACACGGAGACACAAAAATTGAGAGTGTCACCTACGTTGACAAGGCACACACACAATTAGAGAAACACATGCAGAGTGAGATACACACTCACACTGAGTGAGAGAGAGACATCCACACAGAGAGAGAGAAAACAGACAGAGACACACACACGAAGAGACTAAAACACAGACTGAGAGACACATACATGGAGAGGCACAAAGAGACACACACACTGAGAGACACACACACTGAGAAACACACATACTGAGACACATACACATTCAGAGAGAGACACACACGCACACTAAGAACCAGAAACATTCACACTGGAAGGAGACACACTCACTGAGAGAGACACACAGAGAGAGACACACACTGTGAAAGAGTGAATACAGACTATACAGAGACAGAGACGCACTTAGAAAGACAACACAATGAGACAGTCATCCACACAGAGAAGGAGAAACAGGCACTGCGAGACACACCCACTGAGAGAGACATACACACTGAGTGAGGGGCAAAACATTGTGAGACACACACAGTGAAACACACACAGGCTCAGAGACATCGACACAGAGAGAGAGAGACTCACACACATTGAGAGATACAAACAGACTGAGAGACAGACATCTTGAGAGACTCACACAAACACTAAAAACAGATACACAACACAGAGGCAGACACACAATGTGACAGACTCACACACATTGAGAGACACAATTGGAGATATACGAACAGAGACACTGTGGGATTCACACAGAGACACATGCACACAGAAACACACACCCTGACACACACACACACACACACACACACACACACACACACTGAGAGTTCACCACACACACTGAGAGGGAGAGACAAACACACCCACGCTGAGAGACGCACACACACACAGGGACCCACAGAGGCATACACACTCACAGAGCAAGACACACAGAGTGAGAGAATCACATACACTCAGAGAGAAACACAAACTCACTAAGAGTCACACATATTGAGAGAGAGACACAAACACACTGAGAGACAAACACATAAGAGACAGACACACACATTCACAGGGAGACACGCACACACTGAAAGACATACACACAGAGACAGAGAGAGAGACAAACATGCTAAGAACCAGAAACACTTTCGCTTAACGCGACACACACACACTGAGAGAGACACATACTGAGAGACACACATTCTGATAGACACGCACGGAGACACACAAATTGAGAGTGACTAACACACTGAGAGACATACACATACAGAGAGATATACACACACACACACTGAGAGAGAAGCACACAGTGAGACTCACAGACAAAGTGAGTATATGAAACACTGACTGGAGAGACACAAACATGCAGAGGCAACACAGAGTCACATAGAGACACACACTGAGACACCACAAATATAGAAAGAGGCACAGAGACACAGATACACACTCAGAAGCAGAAACACACACACACACACAGACAACACACAGGGTAAGAACTAGAAACACTCACACTGAATGATACACACACACTGAGAGAGATACACACCCTGAGGGACTCAAACAGACACATACTCATACAAAGAGGGGCACACACACGGAGACACAGAGACACACTGAGAAACAGACACAGAAAAAGAGAGAGACAAACACACAGGGACCCTCCGAGAGACACACACTCAGAGAGCAAGACACACAGATGGAGAGAGTCACACACACTGAGAGAGACACACAAACACACTGAGAGTCACAAACACCGAGAGAGATGCAAACGCACTGAGAGTCACACACCTTGAGAGAGCGACACAAACACACTGAGAGTCACACGCAAAAGAGGGAGACACTCCACATTCACAGGGAGAAACACACACACTGAGAGACATACACACCGAGATAGAGAAACACACACACGCTAAGAACAAGGAACCCTCACACTGAAGGAGTCACACACACTGAGAGAGAACCCTACTTGAGAGAGTGACACAGACACTCGGAGAGTCACACATTCTGAGAGACACACATGGAGACACAAGAAATTTGAGTGACACGCACGCTGACGGAGACACACACTTATAGACACACATACAGAGAGAGACACACACACACTGAGTGAGAAAGAGACATCCACACAGAGAGAGAGAAACGTAGTCACACACATAAAGTGAGATGAAAACACAGACTGAGAGACACAAACACAGACAGGCAACACACAGACACATAGAGACACACACACAGAGACACATACACATACAGAGAGAGAGAGAGAGAGACACAGACGCTAAGAACCAGAAACACTCCACCATGAAAGAGACACACTCACTGAGAGAGACACACAGAGAGAGACACACACTGTGAAAGAATAACACACAATATACAGAGACACGGACACACTGAGAGAGACACACACAATGAGACAGACATCCACACAAAAAAGGAGAAACAGGCACTGAGAGACACACACACTGAGCTAGACATAACACACTGAATGAGAGGCACAAACATTGGGAGGCACACACGGTGAAACCCACACACAGGCTTAGAGACGTAGACATACAGAGAGAGAGACTCACACACCCTGAGAGACACAAACACCCTGAGAGACAGACACACTGAGACACTCACACAATCACTAAAAACAGACACGAACACTGAGGCAGACGCACAGTGAGACAGACACACACACATTGAGAGACACATGGGAGAAACACAAACAGAGACACTGTGGGAGTCACACAGAGACACACACACACAGGAAACACACACCATAAAGACACACACACACACTGAGAGTTCTCCACACAAACTGAGAGAGAGAGACAAACACACACATGCGGAGAGACACACACTGAGGGAGACATACACAGTGGGGGAGAGACACAGATATTGTGGGACACACACACACTGAGACAGACAAACACATTTAGGGACATAAACATATATAGAGAGACACACACACACACTGAGAGATAGGGTGACAAACACAGTGAGAGAGAAATACTCTCACAGAGAAAGACTTAAACACTGAGAGAGAGTCTCCAAAAAGAGAGAGACAATAGAGACATGCACACTCAGAGACTCACACCGAAGCACGTACACATACAGAGAGAGACACGCACACACAGACACACATACACACTGAGAAACAGACCCACACGCACTGAGAGAGACACACACACGGGGGGCCCACAGAGACACACACACTCAGAGAGCAAGATCCACAGAAAGCGAGAGTCACACACACTGAGAAGGAGACACAAACACCCTGAGAGACACACACAGCAGAGAGACATAGACATTCACAGTGAGACACACACACTGAGAGACATACACACACAAAGAGACACACACAAACAGGGTAAAAAACAGAAAAGCTCACACTGAACGAGTCACACACACTGAGAGAGACACACAACCTGAGAGAGAGACACAAACAATCAGAGAGTCACACATTCTGAACGACACACATGGAGTCACACAAATTGCAAGTGACATACATGTTGACAGAGACACACACACACACAGATACACACACACACTGAGAGAGAAATAGCCATCCGCAGAGAGAGAAACACAGAAAGGGACACACACACACAAACAGAGACTAAAACGCTGACTGAGAGATACATACACGTAAGGCAACACAGAGACACATAGAGACACACAACGTGACACATACACATACATAGATTAACACACACACTAAGAACCAGAAACACACACTGAAAGAGACACACAAACTGAGAGAGACACACACAGGAACCCTCAGAGACACACACACTCAAAGAGCAAGGCACACACACTAAGAGTCACACACACTGAGAGAGAGACATAAACACACTGAGAGTCATACACAAGAGTGAGACACACACATTCATAGGGAGACACACATACCGAGAACAAACACAATGAGAGACACACACGCTAAGAACCAGAACCCTCACACTGAACGAGTCACACACACTGAGAGAGACACACAACCTGAAATTGAGACAAAACACTCAGAGAGTCACACATTCTGAGACACACACACGGAGACACAAAAATTGAGAGTGTCACCTACGTTGACAAGGCACACACACAATTAGAGAAACACATGCAGAGTGAGATACACACTCACACTGAGTGAGAGAGAGACATCCACACAGAGAGAGAGAAACAGACAGAGACACACACACAAAGAGACTAAAACACAGACTGAGAGACACATACATGGAGAGGCACAAAGAGACACACACACTGAGAGACACACACACTGAGAAACACACACACTGAGACACATACACATTCAGAGAGAGACACACACACACACACTAAGAACCAGAAACATTCACACTGAAGGAGACACACTCACTGAGAGAGACACACAGAGAGAGACACACACTGTGAAAGAGTGAATACAGAATATACAGAGACAGAGACGCACTTAGAAAGACAACACAATGAGACAGTCATCCACACAGAGAAGGAGAAACAGGCACTGCGAGACACACCCACTGAGAGAGACATACACACTGAGTGAGAGGCAAAACATTGTGAGACACACACAGTGAAACACACACACAGGCTCAGAGACATCGACACAGAGAGAGAGAGAGACTCACACACATGGAGAGATACAAACAGACTGAGAGACAGACATCTTGAGAGACTCACACAAACACTAAAAACAGATACACAACACAGAGGCAGACACACAATGTGACAGACTCACACACATTGAGAGACACAATTGGAGATACACGAACAGAGACACTGTGGGATTCACACAGAGACACATGCACAGAAACACACACACACACACACACACACACACACACACACACACACTGAGAGTTCACCAACACACTGAGAGGGAGAGACAAACACACCACGCTGAGAGACGCACACACACACAGGGACCCACAGAGGCATACACACTCACAGAGCAAGACACACAGAGTGAGAGAATCACATACACTCAGAGAGAAACACAAACTCACTAAGAGTCACACATATTGAGAGAGAGACACAAACACACTGAGAGACAAACACACACATTCACAGGGAGACACGCACACACTGAAAGACATACACACAGAGACAGAGAGAGAGACAAACACGCTAAGAACCAGAAACACTTTCGCTTAACGCGACACACACACACTGAGAGAGACACATACTGAGAGACACACATTCTGATAGACACGCACGGAGACACACAAATTGAGAGTGACTAACACACTGAGAGACATACACATACAGAGAGATACACACACACACACACTGAGAGAGAAGCACACAGTGAGACTCACACACAAAAGTGCCTGAAACACAGACTGAGAGACACAAACATGCAGAGGCAACACAGAGTCACATAGAGACACACACTGAGACACCACAAATATAGAAAGAGGCACAGAGACACACATACACCCTCAGAAGCAGAAACACACACACACACACAGACAACACACAGGGTAAGAACCAGAAACACTCACACTGAATGATACACACACACTGAGAGAGATACACACCCTGAGGGACTCAAACAGACACATACACATACAAAGAGGGGCACACACACGGAGACACAGAGACACACTGAGAAACAGACACAGAAAAAGAGAGAGACAAACACACAGGGACCCTCCGAGAGACACACACTCAGAGAGCAAGACACACAGATGGAGAGAGTCACACACACTGAGAGAGACACACAAACACACTGAGAGTCACAAACACCGAGAGAGATGCAAACGCACTGAGAGTCACACACCTTGAGAGAGCGACACAAACACACTGAGAGACACACGCAAAAGAGGGAGACACTCACATTCACAGGGAGAAACACACACACTGAGAGACATACGCACTGAGATAGAGAAACACACACACGCTAAGAACAAGGAACCCTCACACTGAAGGAGTCACACACACTGAGAGAGAACCCTACTTGAGAGAGTGACACAGACACTCGGAGAGTCACACATTCTGAGAGACACACATGGAGACACAAGAAATTTGAGTGACATGCACGCTGACGGAGAACACAATTATAGACACACATACAGAGAGAGACACACACACACTGAGTGAGAAAGAGACATCCACACAGAGAGAGAGAAACGTAGTCACACACATAAAGTGAGATGAAAACACAGACTGAGAGACACAAACACAGACAGGCAACACACAGACACATAGAGACACACACACAGAGACACATACACATACAGAGAGAGAGAGAGAGAGACACAGACGCTAAGAACCAGAAACACTCACCATGAAAGAGACACACTCACTGAGAGAGACACACAGAGAGAGACACACACTGTGAAAGAATTAACACACAATATACAGAGACACGGACACACTGAGAGAGACACACACAATGAGACAGACATCCACACAGAGAAGGAGAAACAGGCACTGAGAGACACACACACTGAGCTAGACATACACACTGAATGAGAGGCACAAACATTGGGAGGCACACACGGTGAAACCCACACACAGGCTTAGAGACATAGACATACAGAGAGAGAGACTCACACACCCTGAGAGACACAAACACCCTGAGAGACAGACACACTGAGACACTCACACAATCACTAAAAACAGACACGAACACTGAGGCAGACGCACAGTGAGACAGACACACACACATTGAGAGACACATGGGAGAAACACAAACAGAGACACTGTGGGAGTCACACAGAGACACACACACACAGAAACACACACCATAAAGACACACACACACACTGAGAGTTCTCCACACAAACTGAGAGAGAGAGACAAACACACACATGCGGAGAGACACACACTGAGGGAGACATACACAGTGGGGGAGAGACACAGATATTGTGGGACACACACACACTGAGACAGACAAACACATTTAGGGACATAAACATATATAGAGAGACACACACACACACTGAGAGATAGGGTGACAAACACAGTGAGAGAGAAATACTCTCACAGAGAAAGACTTAAACACTGAGAGAGAGTCTCCAAAAGAGAGAGACAATAGAGACATGCACACTCAGAGACTCACACCGAAGCACGTACACATACAGAGAGAGACACGCACACACAGACACACATACACACTGAGAAACAGACCCACACGCACTGAGAGAGACACACACACGGGGCCACAGAGACACACACACTCAGAGAGCAAGATCCACAGAAAGCGAGAGTCACACACACTGAGAAGGAGACACAAACACCCTGAGAGACACACACAGCAGAGAGACATAGACATTCACAGTGAGACACACACACACTGAGAGACATACACACACAAAGAGACACACACAAACAGGGTAAAAAACAGAAAAGCTCACACTGAACGAGTCACACACACTGAGAGAGACACACAACCTGAGAGAGAGACACAAACAATCAGAGAGTCACACATTCTGAACGACACACATGGAGTCACACAAATTGCAAGTGACATACATGTTGACAGAGACACACACACACACAGATACACACACACACTGAGAGAGAAATAGCCATCCGCAGAGAGAGAACACAGAAAGGGACACACACACACAAACAGAGACTAAAACACTGACTGAGAGATACATACACGTAAGGCAACACAGAGACACATAGAGACACACAACGTGACACATACACATACATAGATTAACACACACACTAAGAACCAGAAACACACACTGAAAGAGACACACAAACTGAGAGAGACACACACAGGAACCCTCAGAGACACACACACACTCAAAGAGCAAGGCACACACACTAAGAGTCACAACACTGAGAGAGAGACATAAAACACACTGAGAGTCATACACAAGAGTGAGACACACACATTCATAGGGAGACACACATACCGTGAAACAAACACAATGAGAGACACACACGCTAAGAACCAGAACCCTCACACTGAACGAGTCACACACACTGAGAGAGACACACAACCTGTAATTGAGACAAAACACTCAGGTGCATGGGGATGACCCAGAGAGATGTTGTGGGGAGGGAGGTGGGAGGGGGGTTCATGTTTGGGAACGCATGTAAGAATTAAAGATTTTAAAATTTAAAAAAAATAAAAAATTTAAAAAAAAGAAAAAAAAAACCAAAAAACACTCAGAGAGTCACACATTCTGAGACACACACACACACACAACGAGACACAAAAATTGAGAGTGTCACCTACGTTGACAAGGCACACACACAATTAGAGAAACACATGCAGAGTGAGATACACACTCACACTGAGTGAGAGAGAGACATCCACACAGAGAGAGAGAAACAGACAGAGACACACACACAAAGAGACTAAAACACAGACTGAGAGACACATACATGGAGAGGCACAAAAAGAGACACACACACTGAGAGACACACACACTGAGAAACACACACACTGAGACACATACACATTCAGAGAGAGACACACACACACATTAAGAACCAGAAACATTCACACTGAAGGAGACACACTCACTGAGAGAGACACACAGAGAGAGACACACACTGTGAAAGAGTGAATACAGACTATACAGAGAGAGAGACGCACTTAGAAAGACAACACAATGAGACAGTCATCCACACAGAGAAGGAGAAACAGGCACTGCGAGACACACCCACTGAGAGAGACATACACACTGAGTGAGAGGCAAAACATTGTGAGACACACACAGTGAAACACACACACAGGCTCAGAAGACATAGACACAGAGAGAGAGAGAGACTCACACACATGGAGAGATACAAACAGACTGAGAGACAGACATCTTGAGAGACTCACACAAACACTAAAAACAGATACACAACACAGAGGCAGACACACAATGCGACAGACTCACACACATTGAGAGACACAATTGGAGATACACGAACAGAGACACTGTGGGATTCACACAGAGACACATGCACACAGAAAACACACACCTGAAACACACACACACACACACACACACACACTGAGAGTTTCACCACACACACTGAGAGGGAGAACAAACACACCCACGCTGAGAGACGCACACACACACAGGGACCCACAGAGGCATACACACTCACAGAGCAAGACACACAGAGTGAGAGAATCACATACACTCAGAAAACAAAACTCACTAAGAGTCACACATATTGAGAGAGAGACACAAACACATGAGAGACAAACACATAAGAGAA
>NW_017211961.1:0-17123 GCF_001704415.2 Capra hircus
AAAGAGATCGCCGATCAATCGCATGGGACTGGCTTTACCTGAGGCCACCAGAGCGGGTCCCTGAGGTCCCCGTCGTAAGTCGAGAGCACCTGCCGCATCTCGAGAAAATCCAGGAGGTTCACCCCTCCAGGCGAGATGAGGCCCATTTCCGCTGAGGCGTCTTGAGGCTATTCACACCTACCCTCTGGAACTTCCAAAGGGTCCTTCACACCCTTGCTGCAACTCAAGAAGTTCCCCGACATACCCGTCTCCACTCGAGAGGAAGCACGAGAGCCCCGCCCACATCCAGAGGAGCCCCGTTTCCGCCTCTAGCTCGAGAGGAGGGATCCTTTCCCTGCGTGGTCTGGGAAAGAATTCCGGCGTTCCCGTCGCATCTCAAGAGGAGGCGCTCTCCCACAGGAAAGGCGAGAGGAACTCCAGGGTCGTGCCAACATTCCCAGAGTCCCCAGATGTCTCAGTCAATTCCAGGGAAAACTGTTTTTCCCTGCACTGCCTCGACTTTTCAAGCCGAGGATCGACTCACACCACGGTGGCACGTGGGACAGCCCTGTGGGAAAGCCTCGTGGAAAGCCTCGTGGGAAAGCCTCGAGGAAAAGCCAACAGATCCGTTGATCCACGCGAAAGGGAAGCGTGACACTGCTGGCTACAGCTCGGGAGGAAAGCGCACGTGCATGCCCCCACTCGAGACGAGGACTGACTCCCCTGGGGAGACTCCAGAAGTACCCCAAGATCCATGTCAGCACTGGAGAGGCAATCCTCAGGTTCCGGCACCGACTCCACACAAGGTCTTAGGCCCCGGCATCGACGGGAGAGGAATCCCGAGAGGCCCCGAGCAACTCGCATGGGGACTGCCTTTCCTGAGGCCACCAGAGCGGGTCCCTGAGGTCCCGTCGTAAGTCGAGAGCACCTGCGCAACTCGAGAAAATCCAGGAGGTTCTCCCCTCCAGGCGAGATGAGGCCCATTTCTCGCTGATGCGTCTCGAGGCTAATCACATCCTAACATCTGGAACTTCCAAAGGGTCCTTCACACTCTTGCTGCAACTCAAGAAGTTCCCCGACATACCCGTCTCTACTCGAGGGAATCACGAGAGTCCCGCCCACATCCAGAGGAGCCCCGTTTCCACCTCCTAGCTCGAGAGGAGGGATCCTTTCCCTGCGTGGTCGGGAAAGAATTCCCGGCGTTCCTGTGGCATCTCAAGAGGAGGCGCTCTCCACAGGAAAGGCGAGAGGAACTCCAGGGTCGTGCCACCATTCCCTGAGTCCCCTGGATGACTCAGTCCATTCCAGGGAAACCTGTTTTCCCTGCACTGCCTCGACTTTCAAGCCCAGGATCGACTCACATCTCCGGTGGCACGTGGGACAGCCCTGTGGGAAAGCCTCGTGGGAAAGCCTCGTGGGAGAGCCTCGAGGGAAAGACACAGATCCCTTGATCCACGCGAAGGTAAGCGTAACACTGCTGCTACAGCTCGAAAGGAAAGCGCACGTGCATGCCCCCACTCGAGACGAGGACTGACTCCCCTGGGGAGACTCCAGAAGTCCCCAAGATCCATGTCAGCACTGGAGAGGAATCCTCAGGTTCCGGCACCGACTCCACACAAGGTCTTAGGCCCCGGCATTGATGGGAGAGGAATCCCGAGAGCCCCCGAGCAACTCGCATGGGGACTGGCCTTTCCATGGGCCACCAGAGCGGCTCCCTGACATCCCTGTCGTAAGTCGAGAGCAGCTGCCGCCACTCGAGAAAATCCAGGAGGTTCTCCCCTCCAGGTGAGATGACTCACATTTCCGCTGAGGGGTCTCCAGGCTAATCATAGCTAACCTCTGGAACTTCCAAAGGGTCCTTCACACACTTGCTGCAACTCAAGAAGTTCCCCGACATACCCGTCTCCACTCGAGAGGAAGCACGAGAGTCCCGACCACATCCAGAGGAGCCCCGTTTCTGCCTCCTAGCTCGAGAGGAGGGATCCTTTCCCTGCGTGGTCGGGAAAGAATTCCCGGCGTTCCCGTCGCATCTCAAGAGGAGGCGCTCTCCACAGTAAAGGCGAGAGGAACTCCAGGGTCGTGCCACCATTCCCAGAGTCCCCCAGATGTCTCAGTCCATTCCAGGGAAAGCTGTTTTCCCTGCACTGCCTCGACTTTAAAGCCAGGATCGACTCACACCACGGTGGCACGTGGAACAGCCCTGTGGGAAAGCCTCGTGGGAAAGCCTCTAGGGAAAGCCTCGTGGGAAAGCCTCGAGGGAAAGCCACAGATCAATTGACCGACCTGAAGGGAAGCGTGACACTGCTGCTACAGCTAGGGAGGTAGCGCACGTGCAAGCCCCGACTCGAGACGAGGACTGACTCCCCTGGGGAGACTTCAGAAGTCCACCATGATCCATGTCAGCACTGGATAGGAACCCTCAGGTTCCGGCAGCTACTCCACACAAGGTCTTATGCCCCGGCATCAACGGGAGAGGAATCCCGAGAGGCCCCCAAGCAACTCGCATGGGGACTGGCCTTTCCTGAGGCTATCACAGGCGGGTCCAAGAGGTCCCCGTCAAGAGTCGAGAGCACCTGCTGCAACTCGAGAAAATCCAGGAGGTTCTCCCCTCCAGGCGAGATGACGCACATTTCCGCTGAGGCGTCTCGAGGCTAATCACACTTAACCTCTGGAACTTCCAAAGGGTCCTTCACACCCTTTCTGCAACTCAAGAAGTTCCCGGACATACCCGTCTCCACTCGAGAAGAAGCACGAGAGTCCCGACCACATCCAGAGGAGCCCCGTTTCCGCTTCCTAGATCGAGAGGAGGGGACTTTCCCTGCGTGGTCGGGAAAGAATTTCCGGCGTTCCCGTCGCATCTCAAGAGGAGGCGCTCTCCACAGGAAAGGCGAGAGGAATTCCAGGGTCGTGCCAACATTCCCAGAGTCCCCCAGATATCTCAGTCCATTCCAGGGAAAACTTTATTCCCTGCACTGCCTGGAGTTTCAAGCCGAGGATCGACTCACACCTCGGTGGCACGTGGGACATCCCTGTTGGGAAAGCCTCGTGGGAAAGACTTGTGGGAAAGCCTCGAGGGAAATCCACAGATCCCTTGATCCACGCGAAGGGAAGCGTGACACTGCTGCTACAGCTCGGGAGGAAAGCACACGTGCATGCCCCCACTCGAGACGCGGACTGACTCCCCTGGGGAGACTCCAGAAGTAACCCAAGATCCATGTCAGCACTGGATAGCAATCCTCAGGTTCTGACAGCGACTCCACACAAGGCCTTAGGCCCCGGCATCGATGGGAGAGGAATCCCGAGAGGCCCCCGAGCAACTCGCATGGGGACTGGCCTTTCCTGAGGGAACCAGAGCGGGTCCCTGAGGTCCCCGTCGTAAGTCGAGAGCACCTGGTGCAACTCGAGAAATTCCAGGAGGTTCTCCCCTCCAGGCGAGTGAGGCCCATTACCGCTGAGGGCTCTCGAGGCTAATCACACCTAACCTCTGGAACTTCCAAAGGGTCCTTCACACCCTTGCTGCAACTCAAGAATTTCCCCGACATACCGTCTCCACTCGAGAGGAAGCACGAGAGTCCAGGCCACATCCAGAGGAGCCCCGTTTCCGCCTCCTAGCTCGAGAGGAGGGATCCTTTCCCTATGTGGTCGGGAAAGAATTCCCGGCGTTCCCGTCGCATCTCAAGAGGAGGCGCTCTCCACAGTAAAGGTGAGAGGAACTCCAGGGTCGTGCCACCATTCCCAGAGTCCCTCAGATGTCTCAGTCCATTCCAGGGAAATATTTTTTCCTGCTTGGCTAGACTTTCAAGCCGAGGATCGACTCACACCACGGTGACACGTGGGACAGCCCTGTGGGAAAGCCTCGTGGGAAAGCCTCGTGGGAAAGCCTCGTGGGAATGCAACGTGGGAATGCCTCGAGGGAAAGCCACAGATCCCTTGATCCACGCGAAGGGAAGCGCGACACTGCTGCTACAGCTCGGGAGGAAAGGGCACGTGCATGCCCCGATCGAGACGAGGACTGACTTCTCTGGGGAGACTCCAAAAGTACCCCAAGATCCATGTCAGCACTGGACAGGAAACCTCAGTTTCGGGCACCGACTCCACACAAGGTCTTAGGCCCCAGCATCGACGGGACAGGAATCCCGAGAGGCCCCCGAGCAACTCACATGGGGCCTGGCCTTTCCTGAGGCCACCAGAGCGGGTCCCTGAGATCCCCGACGTAAGTTGCGAGCACCTGTCGCAAGTCGAGTAAATCCAGGAGGTTCTCCCCTCCAGGCGAGATGAGGCCCATTTCCGCTGAGGCGTCTTGAGGCTATTCACACCTAACCTCTGGAACTTCCAAAGGGTCCTTCACACCCTTGCTGCAACCCAAGAAGTTCCCCGACATACCCATCTCCACTCGAGAGGAAGCACGAGAGTCCCGCCCACATCCAGAGGAGCCCCGTTTCCGCCTGCCTAGATCGATGGAGGGATCCTTTCCCTGCGTGCTCGGGAAAAAATTCCCGGCGTTTCCGTCGCATCTCAAGAGGAGGCGCTCTCCACAGGAAAGGTGAGAGGAACTCCAGCGTCCTGCCACCATTCCCAGAGTCCCCCAGATGTCTCAGTCCATTCCAGGGAACCTGTTTTCCCTGCACTGCCTCCACTTTCAAGCCGAAGGATCGACTCACACGACGGTGGAACGTGGGACAGCCCTGTGGGAAAGCCTCGTGGGAAAGCCTCGTGGGAAAGCCTCGAGGGAAAGCCACAGATCCCTTGATCCACGCGAAGGGAAGCGTGACACTGCTGCTACAGCTCGGGAGGAAAGCGCACGTGCATGCCCCAACTCGAGACGAGGACTGACTCCCCTGGGGAGACTCCAGAAGTACCCCAAGATCCATGTCAACACTGGAGAGAAATTCTCAGGTTCCGGTACCGACTCCACACAAGGTCTTAGGCCCCGGCATTGACGGGAGAGGAATCCCGAGAGGCCCCCGAGCAACTCGCATGGGGACTGGCCTTTCCTGAGGCCACCAGAGCGGGTCCCTGAGGTCCCCGTCGTAAGTCGAGAGCACCTGCCGCAAGTCGAGAAAATCCAGGAGGTTCTCCCCTCCAGGCGAGATGAGGCCCATTTCCGCTGAGGCGTCTCGTGTCTAATCACATCTAACATCTGGAACTTCCAAAGGGTCCTTCACACCCTTGCTGCAACTCAAGAAGTTCCCCGACATACCCGTCTCCACTCGAGAGGAAGCACGAGAGTTCTGCCCACATCCAGAGGAGCCCCGTGTCCGCCTCCTATCTCGAGAGGAGGGATCCTTTCCCTGCTTGATCGGGAAAGAATTCCCGGCGTTCCCTGTCGCATCTCAAGAGGAGGCGCTCTCCACAGGAAAGGCGAGAGGAACTCCAGGGTCGTGCCACCATTCCCAGAGTCCCCCAGATATCTCAGTCCATTCCAGGGAATCCTGTTTTCCCTGCACTGCCTCGAATTTCAAGCCGAGGATCGACTCACACCAAGGTGGCACGTGGGACAGCCCTGTGGAGAAGCCTCGTGGGAAAGCCTCCAGGGAAAGCCACAGATCCCTTGATCCAAGCGAAGGGAAGCGTGACACTGCTGCTACAGCTCGAGAGGAAAGCGCACGTGCAGGCCCCCACTCGAGACGAGGAACTGACTCCCCTGGGGAGACTCAGAAGTACCCCAAGATCCATGTCAGCACTGGAGAGGAATCCTCAGGTTCCGGCACCGACTCCACACAATGTTTTAGGCCCCGACTTCGACGGGAGAGGAATCCCGAGAGGCCCCCGATCAACTCGCATGGGGACTGGCCTTTCCTGAGGCCACCAGAGCGGGTCCCTGAGGTCCCCGTCGTAAGTCGAGAGCACCTGCCGCATCTCGAGAAAATCCAGGAGGTTCACCCCTCCAGGCGAGATGAGGCCCATTTCCGCTGAGGCGTCTTGAGGCTATTCACACCTACCCTCTGGAACTTCCAAAGGGTCCTTCACACCCTTGCTGCAACTCAAGAAGTTCCCCGACATACCCGTCTCCACTCGAGAGGAAGCACGAGAGCCCCGCCCACATCCAGAGGAGCCCCGTTTCCGCCTCCTAGCTCGACGGAGGGATCCTTTCCTTGCGTGCTCGGGAAAGAATTCCCGGCGTTCCTGTCGGCATCTCAAGAGGAGGCGCTCTCCACAGGAAAGGCAAGAGGAACTCCAGGGTTGTGCCACCGTTCCCAGAGTCCCCTGGATGTCTCAGTCAATTCCAGGGAAACCTGTTTTCCCTGCACTGCCTCGACTTTCAAGCCGAGGATCGACTCACACCACGGTGGCACGTGGGACAGCCCTGTGGGAAAGCCTCGTGTGAAAGCCTCGTGGGAAAGCCTCGAGGAAAAGCCAAAGATCCGTTGATCCACGCGAAGGGAAGCGTGACACTGCTGCTACAGCTCGGGAGGAAAGCGCACGGGCATGCCCACCCTCGAGACGAGGACTGACTCCCCTGGGGAGACTCCAGAAGTCCCCCAAAGATCCATGTCAGCACTGGAGAGGCATCCTCAGTTTCTGGCACCGACTCCACACAAGATCTTAGGCCCCGGCATCGACGGGAGAGGAATCCCGAGAGGCCCCCGAGCTACTCGCATGCCTTTCCTGAGGCCACCAGAGCGGGTCCCTGAGGTCCGGTCGTAAGTCGAGAGCACCTGCCGCAACTCGAGAAAATCCAGGAGGTTCTCCCCTCCAGGCGAGATGAGGCCCATTTCTGCTGATGCGTCTCGAGGCTAATCACATCTAACAACTGGAACTTCCAAAGGGTCCTTCACACTCTTGCTGCAACTCAAGAAGTTCCCCGACATACCCGTCTCTACTCGAGGGGAATCACGAGAGTCCCGCCCACATCCAGAGGAGCCCCGTTTCCACCTCCTAGCTCGAGAGGAGGGATCCTTTCCCTGCGTGGTCGGGAAAGAATTCCCGGCGTTCCTGTGGCATCTCAAGAGGAGGCGCTCTCCACAGGAAAGGCGAGAGGAACTCCAGGGTCGTGCCACCATTCCCTGAGTCCCCTGGATGACTCAGTCCATTCCAGGGAAACCTGTTTTCCCTGCACTGCCTCGACTTTCAAGCCCAGGATCGACTCACATCTCGGTGGCACGTGGGACAGCCCTGTGGGAAAGCCTCGTGGGAAAGCCTCGTGGGAGAGCCTCGAGGGAAAGACACAGATCCCTTGATCCACGCGAAGGTAAGCGTAACACTGCTGCTACAGCTCGAAAGGAAAGCGCACGTGCATGCCCCCACTCGAGACGAGGACTGACTCCCCTGGGGAGACTCCAGAAGTCCCCCAAGATCCATGTCAGCACTGGAGAGGAATCCTCAGGTTCCGGCACCGACTCCACACAAGGTCTTAGGCCCCGGCATTGATGGGAGAGGAATCCCGAGACGCCCCCGAGCAACTCGCATGGGGACTGGCCTTTCCATGGGCCACCAGAGCGGCTCCCTGACATCCCTGTCGTAAGTCGAGAGCAGCTGCCGCCACTCGAGAAAATCCAGGAGGTTCTCCCCTCCAGGTGAGATGACTCACATTTCCGCTGAGGGGTCTCCAGGCTAATCATAGCTAACCTCTGGAACTTCCAAAGGGTCCTTCACACACTTGCTGCAACTCAAGAAGTTCCCCGACATACCCGTCTCCACTCGAGAGGAAGCACGAGAGTCCCGACCACATCCAGAGGAGCCCCGTTTCCGCCTCCTAGCTCGAGAGGAGGGATCCTTTCCCTGCGTGGTCGGGAAAGAATTCCCGGCGTTCCCGTCGCATCTCAAGAGGAGGCGCTCTCCACAGTAAAGGCGAGAGGAACTCCAGGGTCGTGCCACCATTCCCAGAGTCCCCCAGATGTCTCAGTCCATTCCAGGGAAAGCTGTTTTCCCTGCACTGCCTCGACTTTAAAGCCCAGGATCGACTCACACCACGGTGGCACGTGGAACAGCCCTGTGGGAAAAGCCTCGTGGGAAAGCCTCTAGGGAAAGCCTCGTGGGAAAGCCTCGAGGGAAAGCCACAGATCAATTGATCCGACCTGAAGGGAAGCGTGACACTGCTGCTACAGCTAGGGAGGTAGCGCACGTGCAAGCCCCGACTCGAGACGAGGACTGACTCCCCTGGGGAGACTTCAGAAGTCCACCATGATCCATGTCAGCACTGGATAGGAACCCTCAGGTTCCGGCAGCTACTCCACACAAGGTCTTATGCCCCGGCATCAACGGGAGAGGAATCCCGAGAGGCCCCCGAGCAACTCGCATGGGGACTGGCCTTTCCTGAGGCTATCACAGCGGGTCCAAGAGGTCCCCGTCATAAGTCGAGAGCACCTGCTGCAACTCGAGAAAATCCAGGAGGTTCTCCCCTCCAGGCGAGATGACGCACATTTCCGCTGAGGCGTCTCGAGGCTAATCACACTTAACCTCTGGAACTTCCAAAGGGTCCTTCACACCCTTTCTGCAACTCAAGAAGTTCCCGGACATACCCGTCTCCACTCGAGAAGAAGCACGAGAGTCCCGACCACATCCAGAGGAGCCCCGTTTCCGCTTCCTAGATCGAGAGGAGGGGACTTTCCCTGCGTGGTCGGGAAAGAATTTCCGGCGTTCCCGTCGCATCTCAAGAGGAGGCGCTCTCCACAGGAAAGGCGAGAGGAATTCCAGGGTCGTGCCAACATTCCCAGAGTCCCCCAGATATCTCAGTCCATTCCAGGGAAAACTTTATTCCCTGCACTGCCTGGAGTTTCAAGCCGAGGATCGACTCACACCTCGGTGGCACGTGGGACATCCCTTTGGGAAAGCCTCGTGGGAAAGACTTGTGGGAAAGCCTCGAGGGAAATCCACAGATCCCTTGATCCACGCGAAGGGAAGCGTGACACTGCTGCTACAGCTCGGGAGGAAAGCACACGTGCATGCCCCCACTCGAGACACGGACTGACTCCCCTGGGGAGACTCCAGAAGTAACCCAAGATCCATGTCAGCACTGGATAGCAATCCTCAGGTTCCGACAGCGACTCCACACAAGGCCTTAGGCCCCGGCATCGATGGGAGAGGAATCCCGAGAGGCCCCCGAGCAACTCGCATGGGGACTGGCCTTTCCTGAGGGAACCAGAGCGGGTCCCTGAGGTCCCCGTCGTAAGTCGAGAGCACCTGGTGCAACTCGAGAAATTCCAGGAGGTTCTCCCCTCCAGGCGAGTGAGGCCCATTACCGCTGAGGGCTCTCGAGGCTAATCACACCTAACCTCTGGAACTTCCAAAGGGTCCTTCACACCCTTGCTGCAACTCAAGAATTTCCCCGACATACCGTCTCCACTCGAGAGGAAGCACGAGAGTCCAGGCCACATCCAGAGGAGCCCCGTTTCCGCCTCCTAGCTCGAGAGGAGGGATCCTTTCCCTATGTGGTCGGGAAAGAATTCCCGGCGTTCCCGTCGCATCTCAAGAGGAGGCGCTCTCCACAGTAAAGGTGAGAGGAACTCCAGGGTCGTGCCACCATTCCCAGAGTCCCTCAGATGTCTCAGTCCATTCAGGGAAATATTTTTTCCTGCTTGGCTAGACTTTCAAGCCGAGGATCGACTCACACCACGGTGACACGTGGGACAGCCCTGTGGGAAAGCCTCGTGGGAAAGCCTCGTGGGAAAGCCTCGTGGGAAAGCCTCGTGGGAATGCAACGTGGGAATGCCTCGAGGGAAAGCCACAGATCCCTTGATCCACGCGAAGGGAAGCGCGACACTGCTGCTACAGCTCGGGAGGAAAGGGCACGTGCATGCCCCGATCGAGACGAGGACTGACTTCTCTGGGGAGACTCCAAAAGTACCCCAAGATCCATGTCAGCACTGGACAGGAAACCTCAGTTTCGGGCACCGACTCCACACAAGGTCTTAGGCCCCAGCATCGACGGGACAGGAATCCCGAGAGGCCCCCGAGCAACTCACATGGGGCCTGGCCTTTCCTGAGGCCACCAGAGCGGGTCCCTGAGATCCCCGACGTAAGTTGCGAGCACCTGTCGCAAGTCGAGTAAATCCAGGAGGTTCTCCCCTCCAGGCGAGATGAGGCCCATTTCCGCTGAGGCGTCTTGAGGCTATTCACACCTAACCTCTGGAACTTCCAAAGGGTCCTTCACACCCTTGCTGCAACCCAAGAAGTTCCCCGACATACCCATCTCCACTCGAGAGGAAGCACGAGAGTCCCGCCCACATCCAGAGGAGCCCCGTTTTCCGCCTGCTAGATCGATGGAGGGATCCTTTCCCTGCGTGCTCGGGAAAAAATTCCCGGCGTTTCCGTCGCATCTCAAGAGGAGGCGCTCTCCACAGGAAAGGTGAGAGGAACTCCAGCGTCCTGCCACCATTCCCAGAGTCCCCCAGATGTCTCAGTCCATTCCAGGGAACCTGTTTTCCCTGCACTGCCTCCACTTTCAAGCCGAGGATCGACTCACACGACGGTGGAACGTGGGACAGCCCTGTGGGAAAGCCTCGTGGGAAAGCCTCGTGGGAAAGCCTCGAGGGAAAGCCACAGATCCCTTGATCCACGCGAAGGGAAGCGTGACACTGCTGCTACAGCTCGGGAGGAAAGCGCACGTGCATGCCCCAACTCGAGACGAGGACTGACTCCCCTGGGGAGACTCCAGAAGTACCCCAAGATCCATGTCAACACTGGAGAGAAATTCTCAGGTTCCGGTACCGACTCCACACAAGGTCTTACGCCCCGGCATTGACGGGAGAGGAATCCCGAGAGGCCCCCGAGCAACTCGCATGGGGACTGGCCTTTCCTGAGGCCACCAGAGCGGGTCCCTGAGGTCCCCGTCGTAAGTCGAGAGCACCTGCCGCAAGTCGAGAAAATCCAGGAGGTTCTCCCCTCCAGGCGAGATGAGGCCCATTTCCGCTGAGGCGTCTCGTGTCTAATCACATCTAACATCTGGAACTTCCAAAGGGTCCTTCACACCCTTGCTGCAACTCAAGAAGTTCCCCGACATACCCGTCTCCACTCGAGAGGAAGCACGAGAGTTCTGCCCACATCCAGAGGAGCCCCGTGTCCGCCTCCTATCTCGAGAGGAGGGATCCTTTCCCTGCTTGATCGGGAAAGAATTCCCGGCGTTCCCGTCGCATCTCAAGAGGAGGCGCTCTCCACAGGAAAGGCGAGAGGAACTCCAGGGTCGTGCCACCATTCCCAGAGTCCCCCAGATATCTCAGTCCATTCCAGGGAATCCTGTTTTCCCTGCACTGCCTCGAATTTCAAGCCGAGGATCGACTCACACCAAGGTGGCACGTGGGACAGCCCTGTGGAGAAGCCTCGTGGGAAAGCCTCCAGGGAAAGCCACAGATCCCTTGATCCAAGCGAAGGGAAGCGTGACACTGCTGCTACAGCTCGAGAGGAAAGCGCACGTGCAGGCCCCCACTCGAGACGAGGAATGACTCCCCTGGGGAGACTCAGAAGTACCCCAAGATCCATGTCAGCACTGGAGAGGAATTCTCAGGTCCCGGCACCGACGCCACACAAGGTCTTAAGCCAGCATGACACTGCTGCTACAGCTCGAGAGGAAAGCACACGTGCAGGCCCCCACTCGAGACGAGGACTGACTCCCCTGGGGAGACTCAGAAGTACCCCAAGATCCATGTCAGCACTGGAGAGGAATCCTCAGGTTCCGGCACCGACTCCACACAATGTTTTAGGCCCCGACTTCGACGGGAGAGGAATCCCGAGAGGCCCCCGATCAACTCGCATGGGGACTGGCCTTTCCTGAGGCCACCAGAGCGGGTCCCTGAGGTCCCCGTCGTAAGTCGAGAGCACCTGCCGCATCTCGAGAAAATCCAGGAGGTTCAGCCCTCCAGGCGAGATGAGGCCCATTTCCGCTGAGGCGTCTTGAGGCTATTCACACCTACCCTCTGGAACTTCCAAAGGGTCCTTCACACCCTTGCTGCAACTCAAGAAGTTCCCCGACATACCCGTCTCCACTCGAGAGGAAGCACGAGAGCCCCGCCCACATCCAGAGGAGCCCCGTTTCCGCCTCCTAGCTCGACGGAGGGATCCTTTCCTTGCGTGCTCGGCGAAAGAATTCCCGGCGTTTCCCTCGCATCTCAAGAGGAGGCGCTCTCCACAGGAAAGGCAAGAGGAACTCCAGGGTTGTGCCACCGTTCCCAGAGTCCCCTGGATGTCTCAGTCAATTCCAGGGAAACCTGTTTTCCCTGCACTGCCTCGACTTTCAAGCCGAGGATCGACTCACACCACGGTGGCACGTGGGACAGCCCTGTGGGAAAGCCTCGTGTGAAAGCCTCGTGGGAAAGCCTCGAGGAAAAGCCAAAGATCCGTTGATCCACGCGAAGGGAAGCGTGACACTGCTGCTACAGCTCGGGAGGAAAGCGCACGGGCATGCCCACCCTCGAGACGAGGACTGACTCCCCTGGGGAGACTCCAGAAGTCCCCCAAAGTCCATGTCAGCACTGGAGAGGCATCCTCAGTTTCTGGCACCGACTCCACACAAGATCTTAGGCCCCGGCATCGACGGGAGAGGAATCCCGAGAGGCCCCCGAGCTACTCGCATGCCTTTCCTGAGGCCACCAGAGCGGGTCCCTGAGGTTCCGGTCGTAAGTCGAGAGCACCTGCCGCAACTCGAGAAAATCCAGGAGGTTCTCCCCTCCAGGCGAGATGAGGCCCATTTCTGCTGATGCGTCTCGAGGCTAATCACATCTAACAACTGGAACTTCCAAAGGGTCCTTCACACTCTTGCTGCAACTCAAGAAGTTCCCCGACATACCCGTCTCTACTCGAGGGGAATCACGAGAGTCCCGCCCACATCCAGAGGAGCCCCGTTTCCACCTCCTAGCTCGAGAGGAGGGATCCTTTCCCTGCGTGGTCGGGAAAGAATTCCCGGCGTTCCTGTGGCATCTCAAGAGGAGGCGCTCTCCACAGGAAAGGCGAGAGGAACTCCAGGGTCGTGCCACCATTCCCTGAGTCCCCTGGATGACTCAGTCCATTCCAGGGAAACCTGTTTTCCCTGCACTGCCTCGACTTTCAAGCCCAGGATCGACTCACATCTCGGTGGCACGTGGGACAGCCCTGTGGGAAAGCCTCGTGGGAAAGCCTCGTGGGAGAGCCTCGAGGGAAAGACACAGATCCCTTGATCCACGCGAAGGTAAGCGTAACACTGCTGCTACAGCTCGAAAGGAAAGCGCACGTGCATGCCCCCACTCGAGACGAGGACTGACTCCCCTGGGGAGACTCCAGAAGTCCCCCAAGATCCATGTCAGCACTGGAGAGGAATCCTCAGGTTCCGGCACCGACTCCACACAAGGTCTTAGGCCCCGGCATTGATGGGAGAGGAATCCCGAGACGCCCCCGAGCAACTCGCATGGGGACTGGCCTTTCCATGGGCCACCAGAGCGGCTCCCTGACATCCCTGTCGTAAGTCGAGAGCAGCTGCCGCCACTCGAGAAAATCCAGGAGGTTCTCCCCTCCAGGTGAGATGACTCACATTTCCGCTGATGGGTCTCCAGGCTAATCATAGCTAACCTCTGGAACTTCCAAAGGGTCCTTCACACACTTGCTGCAACTCAAGAAGTTCCCCGACATACCCGTCTCCACTCGAGAGGAAGCACGAGAGTCCCGACCACATCCAGAGGAGCCCCGTTTCCGCCTCCTAGCTCGAGAGGAGGGATCCTTTCCCTGCGTGGTCGGGAAAGAATTCCCGGCGTTCCCGTCGCATCTCAAGAGGAGGCGCTCTCCACAGTAAAGGCGAGAGGAACTCCAGGGTCGTGCCACCATTCCCAGAGTCCCCCAGATGTCTCAGTCCATTCCAGGGAAAGCTGTTTTCCCTGCACTGCCTCGACTTTAAAGCCCAGGATCGACTCACACCACGGTGGCACGTGGAACAGCCCTGTGGGAAAGCCTCGTGGGAAAGCCTCTAGGGAAAGCCTCGTGGGAAAGCCTCGAGGGAAAGCCACAGATCAATTGACCGACCTGAAGGGAAGCGTGACACTGCTGCTACAGCTAGGGAGGTAGCGCACGTGCAAGCCCCGACTCGAGACGAGGACTGACTCCCCTGGGGAGACTTCAGAAGTCCACCATGATCCATGTCAGCACTGGATAGGAACCCTCAGGTTCCGGCAGCTACTCCACACAAGGTCTTATGCCCCGGCATCAACGGGAGAGGAATCCCGAGAGGCCCCCAAGCAACTCGCATGGGGACTGGCCTTTCCTGAGGCTATCACAGCGGGTCCAAGAGGTCCCCGTCAAGAGTCGAGAGCACCTGCTGCAACTCGAGAAAATCCAGGAGGTTCTCCCCTCCAGGCGAGATGACGCACATTTCCGCTGAGGCGTCTCGAGGCTAATCACACTTAACCTCTGGAACTTCCAAAGGGTCCTTCACACCCTTTCTGCAACTCAAGAAGTTCCCGGACATACCCGTCTCCACTCGAGAAGAAGCACGAGAGTCCCGACCACATCCAGAGGAGCCCCGTTTCCGCTTCCTAGATCGAGAGGAGGGGACTTTCCCTGCGTGGTCGGGAAAGAATTTCCCGGCGTTCCCGTCGCATCTCAAGAGGAGGCGCTCTCCACAGGAAAGGCGAGAGGAATTCCAGGGTCGTGCCAACATTCCCAGAGTCCCCCAGATATCTCAGTCCATTCCAGGGAAAATTTTATTCCCTGCACTGCCTGGAGTTTCAAGCCGAGGATCGACTCACACCTCGGTGGCACGTGGGACATCCCTTTGGGAAAGCCTCGTGGGAAAGACTTGTGGGAAAGCCTCGAGGGAAATCCACAGATCCCTTGATCCACGCGAAGGGAAGCGTGACACTGCTGCTACAGCTCGGGAGGAAAGCACACGTGCATGCCCCCACTCGAGACACGGACTGACTCCCCTGGGGAGACTCCAGAAGTAACCCAAGATCCAATGTCAGCACTGGATAGCAATCCTCAGGTTCCGACAGCGACTCCACACAAGGCCTTAGGCCCCCGGCATCGATGGGAGAGGAATCCCGAGAGGCCCCCGAGCAACTCGCATGGGGACTGGCCTTTCCTGAGGGAACCAGAGCGGGTCCCTGAGGTCCCCGTCGTAAGTCGAGAGCACCTGCCGCAACTCGAGAAAATCCAGGAGGTTCTCCCCTCCAGGCGAGATGAGGCCCATTTCCGCTGAGGCGTCTCGAGGACTAATCACACCTAACCTCTGGAACTTCCAAAGGGTCATTCACACCCTTGCTGCAACTCAGGAAGATCCCGGACATACCCGTCTCCACTCGAGAGGAAGCACGAGAGTCCCGCCCACATCCAGAGGAGCCACGTTTCCGCCTCCTAGCTCGAGAGGAGGGATCCTTTCCCTGCGTGGTCGGCGAAAGAATTCCCTGGCGTTCCCGGCGCATCTCAAGAGGAGGCGCTCTCCACAGGAAAGGCGAGAGGAACTCGAGGGTCGTGCCACCATTCCCAGAGTCCGCCAGAAAATTCCTTGTCGGGAATTTTATTGACTTCCGCGTAAACCTAGCTATTCAGCCTTTTTCCTCCAGTTAATCTTCTTACTACCCTTATAATTTCTTAATCTAATCTTACATTAATAAATACACAAGTCTTTCACGTCAAGGCCGTCCATCCGTCGAATTCCCTGGATGCAGCAGGGCTGGATTACCGGCACACTGAGCTATCTGCGGGACTCTTGGAATGATGTCACGACACTGGAGTTTCTCTCGCCTTTCCTGTGAAGAGCGCCTCCTCATGAGATGCGACGGGAACACCGGGAATTCTTCCGGAACATACAAGGAAAGGATACCTGACCGCGAGGTACGAGGCGGAAACGGGGCTCCTCTGGATGTGGGCGGGTCTCTGGTGCTTCCTCTCGTGTGGAGACGGGTATGTCGGGGAACTTCTTGAGTTGCAGCAAGGGTGTGAAGGACCCTTTGGAAGTTCCAGAGGTTAGGTGTGATTAGACTCGAGACGCCTCAGCGGAAATGGGCCTCATCTCGCCTGCAGGGGAGAACCTCCTGGATTTTCTCGAGTTTCAGCAGGTGCTCTCCAGTTACGACCGGGACTTATGTAACCCTCTCTGGTCCACTCAGGAAATGCCAGTCGACTTGCGAGTTGCTAAGGGGCCTCTCGGGATTCCTCTCCGGTCGATGACGGGGCCTAAGACCTTGTTTGGAGTCGGTGCCCGAACCTGAGGTTTCCTCTCCAGTGCTAACATGGATCTTGGGGTACTACTGGAGTCTCCACAGGGGAGTCATCTTCGTCTCCAATGGGGGCATGCACGTGCGCTTTCTCCCGAGCATTAGGAGCAGAGTCAATTTTCCCCTTGGGTTGATCAACGGGTTTCTTGTTTTCCCTCGTGGCTTTCCCACGAGGGTTTCCCACGAGGCTTCCCACAGGGCTGTCCCACGTGGCCACCATCGTGTGAGTCGGTCCTCCGCGTGAACGTCGAGGCAGTGCAGGGTAAACAAGTTCCTCTGGAAGGACTGGAGACATCTGGGGGACTCTTGGAATGGTGGAACGACCCTGGAGTTCCTCTCACCTTTCTTGTGGAGCGTGCCTCCTCTTGAGATGCGACAGGTACGACAGGAATTCTTTCCCGGCCAATCAGGGAAAGCATCCCTCACATTGAGCTAGGAGGGGGAATTGGGGCTCCTCTGGATGTGGGTGGTACCCTGGTGATTCCTATGTAGTGGCGACGGGTCTCTCGTGGAACTTCTTGAGTTGCAGATATGGTGTGAAGGACCCTTTGGAAGTTCCAGAGGTTAGGTGTGATTAGCCTTGAGACGTCTCAGTGGAAATGGGCCTCATCTCGCCTGAAGGCGAGCTTTCTCGAGTTGTGGCAGGTGCTCTCGACTTACGACGGGGACGTCAGGGACCCGTTCTGTTGGCCTTAGGAAAGACCAGTCCCCATGCGAGTTGCTAGAGGGCCTCTCGGGATTCCTCACCGGTATATGCCGGGGCCCAAGACCTTGTGTGGAGTGGGGGCCAGAACCTGAGTATTCTCTCTCAGTGCTGACATGTTTTTGGGATACTTCTGAAGTCTCCCAAGGGGAATCAGTCCTCGTCTCGAGGTGGGGGCATGGGCATGTGCATGCCCCTTCCTCCCGAGCTTAGCAGCAGTGTCATGCTTCCCGTCGCATGGATCAATGGATCTGTGGCTTTTCCTCTAGGCTTTTCCTAGAGGCTTTCCCACGAGGCTTTCCCACAGGGCTGTCCCCCGTGCCACC
>NW_017211962.1:0-17122 GCF_001704415.2 Capra hircus
CCCTGCCCCTGTCTCTGCTGGGGCGGCGCGTGCTCGGGCCTCCGTCTGTCCTCCCTTTCTGGGCCCCCCGGCTGCCGCTCCGTGTGTGCGGGGCTGCCGCCCCCCACCAGCCCGCCCGGGGCCCTGGGCGCTGGTGCTCTCGGCTGCGCGTTCGCTGCTTCTCGGCGGCCTGCCCCCCGCTGCCCGCGCCCTGCCCGTTGCCAGCTTTCGCCCTTCCCTCTGTGCCGCGCTCTTTCCCTTGGCCCCCTCGCCTTCTCGCGCCTGCTGCCCGCTGCCTTGGCCGTGCTGCCCCCCCCGCCCCCCCTCGCCCTGCTCCGCCCCTCCCCTGCCGGCCCCTCTGTGGGCCCCGGCCCGGCCGGCTTGTTGCGCTGCGTGGTCCCGGGCCTGGCCCCGTGCGTCTCGTTCCGGCTCGCCGCCGCTCCTTGCTGGGGCGGGGCGGCGCTCCCGCCCGCCGTCTGGGCCTCGGCGCGCCCATCCGCTGCGCCCGCCGCCCTCGCGGCGCTTGCCGCCCTCTGCCCGCCTGGGGGCTCTGCGGCCGCGCTCGCGCTCTGCGTCCCCTGGAGCCCCCTCTCTGGCTCCGTGGCCCGCCGGGCTTTCTCCTCTTCGCCTGGCTCGCTGGCCTCCGCTCCTCTTCTCCCGCGGCGGCTCGGGGTGGCGGCGCCTGTCTGGTGCTGGCTCCCGTCGCCCTCTTTTCCGGCGCGGCTGCGCCGGCTCGCTCCCGCCGGTCTTGCCCTCCTCGGCCGGGCTGCTTCCCCCTGCGTTGGCGGCTGTGGGCGGGCCCGCCGCCCCGGGCCGGCTCGTGCCGCCCCAGCCCCGCTGCCCCTGTCTTCTGCTTGGGGAGCGCGTGCTCGGGCCCTCCGTCTGTCCCCTTTCTGGGCGGAAATCGGCTTGCCGCTGCCCTACCTCTGATGGCGCACCGTCGTGGCCCCCTGCGCCCTTCGAGCCGTGGCTTCTCGGCCTTCCCACTGGCCGGCCCGCTGGCGCGTTCCCACGCTCCGCCAGCCCCTGCGCGCCCGTGCGCCTGTGCCCCTCCCCACCCGCGCGCCCCCCAACTGCCGTGGCGGGGCGCCTTGCCCCCCCTCGTTTCTGGCCCCTGCTCCCCTCGCGCCCGCCCCCCCCCCCGCTGCCCCCGCCCCCTCCTCCCCCTCTTTTCCCCCTGCCCCCTCTGCCAGCCACTGTCTCGCCTTGTCCCCGCCCCCTCGCCCCCCCGCCCCTTCGTCCTTGCCCGCCTGCCCTCGCCTGGCCCGCTGCGGTCTCCTGCTCGTCCCCTCTCGCCTCCCCCCCTCCTCCCGCTCCTGGTGCGCTGCCCGCCGCCCGCCCATTTTCGCCCGCCCCTCTGCCCGTTTTTTTTTTCCGATCCCCCCGTGGGCACCGCCCTGCCTTCTGTGTCTGCCCCGCGTGGCCGCCGGTCTCTTCCCTTGGCGGCCCGTCCCGCTCCCCCCCGGCCCCGTTCCCCAGGTGTCCCTTGTCGTGGTGCTCCGGTTGGGCCCTCCTCCCCCTTCCCGCTTTCCTGCCTCTGTTCCCCGGTGCGCTGGCCTCCCCTGCGGCTCTCTCTCCCTGTCTTGTCCGCTTGCAGCCTGCTTCGCGCTCTCCCGTGTCTGTTTTTCCTCATCTTCTCTCCTCAACGGGCCCCGGCCCCTTCTCGCTGGCTGGTGGTCCCCGCGCTGGCCTCCCGCTGTACGGGCCCCGGGTTCCCTTCCTGTGTCGCACGCTTCCCCCGCCCCAGGTGCCCCTGCCGCCCTTGCCCCCTCTTGCCGTTTGCCTGCTCGCCGCGGCGCCCCGTTTATGCCCCGCGCCCGCCCTCCCTGCGCCCCCTGCCCGCCTCGCCGGTCGCCTCCTGCCCCTACCCCCTCGCCCGCGCCCTCCCGCCCGCCCACGCCCGTTGTCCCCCTCCTGTCCTGTTGCACCCCCGGCGCCGTTCTTTGCCGCATCCTGCGCCACGGGGTCGCGTCCCTCTCTGCGCCCGGGTCCTCTTCCTTCTGCGCCTTCCTGCCCTCCCGCCCCTCTTGCCCGCTGTCCCCCGCTCTCACCCTGCCTGCCGCCGCCGTGTTATCTGTCCCCCCGCCCCTCCCCCTCTCCGGGCCCTTGCCCCACCGCTTCCCCTTCCCTCCGTCCCCTACCTCCCCGCTTTGCTCTGGCTGCAACTGCGGCCCCCGCTGGCCCCCGTGGCCTGCTCCCCTCTTGCTGCCCTCCCTCCGCCTGGCCCGCGCCTCCCTCGCGCTGCACCCCCTTCCGTTGGCCTACCCAGTGGCCTGCCTCTGCGACCTCTGCCCTGCCGCTTCTCTGCCTCCCCGCGGCCCCGGTGGCTGTCCCCCCCGCCGCACCCCTTCTTGCCTCCCGCGGCGCTCTCCCTCCCGGGCCCGTGCCTGCCGCATTGCTGGCATCCGCGGTTTTCTGTGCCCCCGTTTGCTTCCCGTCGAACCAGCGCCGCGCGCGCTGCTGCGTCGACCTCCCCGGGGGCCGCCCGCGTCCCCCCTGCTCGTCTTTCGCCCGCGTTCTCCGCCCTCGCCGTCTGCTCCGGCCGCCCGCCCCTGTCTTCCGCGCCTGGCCCCCGCGCCCTCCCCCCCCTGCCTTGGCGACTCCCCTTGCCGCCGCTGAGTCCTCGCCGGCCCGCCCAGCTGGCCCTGCCTCTTGGCCGCCCGGCCGCTTTCCCCGCCCTCTCTCCTGTTTCTCCTTCCCCGTCCGAGCCGTTCCGCGCCCCACGTCTGCGTACCCCCGGTTTGTCGCGTCGTATCTGCGGCCCCTCGGGGGCTCCCTTCCTCCTTCTCTTCCGCCCCCCTCCTACTTTCCCTCCGCCCCTGCCTTGCTTCGTTCCCGGTTTGCGCCCCGTTCCCTTCCGGTGGCGCCCGGCGTTGTCCTGGCCCCCCGCCTTTTCCGCGCCCCCTTCTTTTCCCTTTGTCTCCCGCTGGCGCCCCCCCCCCGCCGCCCTCTTTGGTCTCCTCCTGCCTCTTCCGCGCGCGCCCCCCCGTCTGCCCCTTGCCGTTTCTTTTCTCTGTCTGGCGCCCCCTGGCCTTCCTGCCTGTTCTCCTCTCCCGGCCTGTCGGCCGCCCTCCCCTCGGCTGCTTGGGCCCGCGCGCGGGTCTGCGCTGTCTGCCCCGGGGTGCCGCGGTCCCCCCTCGGCCCCCCCGGCGCGGCTTTTCTGCGCTCGCCCTTTCCGTCGGCTCCGCGCCTGCCCCCCCCGGGCCGCCGCCCTGGTTCCCTGCTCCGCCGCGTCCGCGTTCCCTTCCCTGTGGTCCCCCGCCCTGCGCTCTGGCTCGCTGGCTGCCCCTCGCCGGGGCCCCGGCGCCCCCGCCCGCGCCGTCCCCGCTGCCCTGGCGCGCCCTGCGCGCCCCCTGGGGCCCCCTGGCCCCGCGGCGCCGCCCTGTTCCCCCGCCCCCGCCCCGCTCCCGTGCGCCGCGCCCCTGCCCCGCCGCCCCGGCTCGCCCCGCCCCGCGGCGCGCCCGGTGCGCCCCGCCCCCCCGCCCCCTGCCCGGCCCGGCCCGCGGGCCCGCGCCTGCCTCCCGGGGCCCCCCCCGGCCCCGCCGCTCCCCCCCCCGCGCCCCCCCCGCTTTTTCTCCGCTCCTCTGTCTCTGCTTTCGGGCTCCGCCGCCCCGCTGCCCTCGGCCCGCCCTGCTCTTCTCTCGCGCCCGCCCCTGGCGCGCCGCGGCTTGCCGCGGGCCCGGGCGCGCTGCCTGCCCCCGCCCGCCTCTGTCGCCTCGCGGTTCGGCCGGCTGGTCCGTCCGGCCGCCTCGGGTCTGTCGGTCCGGCGTTCCGTCCCGGGTTTCCCTCTTTCCCTTTTCGGGGGCGGGGGCCCCCCCGCGGCGGGGCTTCGCCCGCCCCGTTTCTTTTGCTTTTCGCGGTTTCTTGTGCCGCTTCGGGTTCGGGTTCGGGCCCCCCCCCCCTCGCTCGGGTTCGGGTTTCGGGGTTCGGGTTCGCCTTCGGGGCCCCCCCCTCTTCTTCGCGTTCGGGTTTGGGTTCGGGTTCCGGTCCGGGTCCGGGTTCCGGTTCCGGTTCGGGCTTCCCGTGCGCGCTCCTGGGGCCCCTCGTTCTTTCTTCGCCTGCCCTGGCGGGCCGCGGCTTGCCGCGTGCCTGGGCGCCGCCTGCCCCCCGGGGGGCTTTGTTCGCCTCGCGGTTCGGCTGCCGGCCGCGTCCCCCTGCCCTCTGGCTTTGTGGGTCCGCCGTTCCCGTCCGGGCTTGCCTTTTTTGCTTTGCGCGGCTGGGGGCCCGCCCGGGGCGGGGCTTCGGCCCGCCCGTTTCTTTTTCTTTTCGCGTTTTCTTGTTCGGGTTCGGGTTCGGGTTCGGGTGCCGGCCTCCCCTCCCCTTGTTCGGGTTCCGGTTCCGCGTTCGGGTTCCGGGCCTCCCCTCCCTTCTTCGGGTTTGGCTTCGGGTTCGGGTTCGGGTTCCGGGTTCGGGTTTGGGGTTTGGCGTTCCGGGTTTGGGGTTCCGGGTTCGCGGTTCTCGTTTGGGGTTTGGGGTTCCGCTTCGGGGTTCCCGGTTCCGCTTCGGGGTTTGGGGTTTGGGGCTCCGGTTCTGGGTTCTCGGTTCCGCTTCGGGGTTTGCCGTTGGGGTTTGGGGTTTGCGGCTCGGGTTCCGGGTTTGGGGTTTGGGGCTCGCGGTTTGCGTTTGGGGCTTGGGTTTGGGGTTTGGGGCTCCGGTTCGGGGTTCTCGGCTTGGTTTCGCGGTTCGCCGTTGGGGTTTGGGGTTTGCGGTTCGGGTTCGGGGTTTGGGGTTTGCGGTTCCCGGTTGGGGTTGGGGCTTTGGGCTTCGGGTTCGGGGTTTGGGGTTCGCGGTTTGGGTTTGGGGTTTGGGTTCGGGGTTCGCGGTTCGGCTTTGGGGTTTGGGGTTCGGGGTCGGGCTTCTCGGTTCGGGTTCGGGGTTGGCCGTTTCGGTTCCGGCTTCGGGGTTTGGGGTTTGGCGTTTGGGCTTTGGGTGCGGGGTTCGCGGTTTGGGGTTCCCGTTCTGGGTTTGGGGTTTGGGTTGCGGGTTGGGGGTTGGGGCTTCGGGGTTCGGTTTCTGGGTTGCCGGTTTGGGTTCGGGCTTCGGGGTTTCGGCTTTGGGTTTGGGGTTTGGGGCTTCGGGTTTGCGGTTCCGCTTCGGGGTTGCGTCTGTGCGGTTTGTGGTTCGGGGGTCGCGCTTTGCGGTTTGGGGTTTGGGGTTCCGGGGCTTGGGTTCCTGGTTTGGGGTTGGGGGTGTGCGGTGCCGTTTCGCGTTTTGCTGGTTCGGGTTCGGCCTTCGGGGTTGGCCGTTCGGGGTTCGGCTTCGCGGTTTGGGGTGTGCGGTTTTGGCTTTTGCGGTTTGGGGTTCCGGTTCGGGGTTTGGGGTTTGGGGTTCGGGTTCGCCGTTTGGCGTTTTGGGTTTGGGGGTTGGGGTTTCGGGGTTTCGGGTTCGGTTTTGGTGTTTGCGGTTTGGGCTTGGGGTTTGGGCTTTGGGGTTCCGGTTCGGGGTTTGCGCTTCGGCGTTCGGGTTTGGGGTTCGGGTTCGGGGTGTGGGGTGGGGGTCCCGGTTCGGGGTTTGGGTTCCGGGTTTGGGGTTCGGTTTCGGGGTGTGCGGTTTGGGTTTGGGTTTGGGGTTCGGGCTCGTGGTTTGGGGTTCGGGGTTGGGTTCTGGCTTGGGGTTCGGCGTTCTGGCTTCGGGTTTGGGCTCCGTGTTTCCGGCTTTGCGGTTCGGGGCTTGCGGGTCGGGGTTTGGGTTTGGGGTTTCGGGCTCGGTTCGGGGTTTGGGTTCGGGTTCGGGGTTCCCGGTCCGGGTTCGGTGTTTGGGGTTCGGCGTTTGGGGCTTGGGTTCGGGGTTTTGCGTTCGGGTCCGGGGTTTGGCGTTCCCTGTTCCGGGTTTGGGGTTTGCGGTTGGGCTCGGGGTTCCGCTTCCGGCTCTGGGGTTTGGGGTTCGGGTCCCCTGTTTGGGTCTGTGGTTCGGGGTTTGGGGTCTGTGGTTCCTTGTTTGGGGTTTGCCCGCCCTCCTTGCCGGGCGCTCGGTGCGCCTCCCGTCCGGGCCGCGCTCTGGCTCTGCTCCGCGCCCCGCTCTGGCCGCGTTCCGGTCGCGCGGCTGCTCTGCCTGGGCGCGCCTTGCCCCGCCTTCCCTTGCTTTTCGGCTCCTCCCTCGGCCGGCGCGGCTGTGTGCGGCTGGGCGCCGCCCCTGGCGGCCTTCCTGGCTTCCGCTCTTCCCCTGCCTTGCCTTTGCCCTTCGGTCCCACGCGTCCTTGCGGCGGGCTCCGGGGCTGGTGGGTTGCCCCCTCCCGGGGCTCCCGCCGTGACGCGTTCTGTCGGCGGGCTCGACCGGCCCGCCGGGCTCCTTCCGCGGTTGCTTGGCCGCCCCGCTCCGCGCCCCCGACGCGCCCCGGTTCCCCGGGCCCCTGGCTGGGTTTTGCCGCCCCGCCCCCGCGGCTGCCTCCTGGGTGCCTCGCCCGTGTGTGCCCGCCGTCGGTTCCCCGCCCTGCTCCCGCCAGAGACATGTGCGGTGGTTGGGGCCTGATCCTGCTGTCTGGGTTCCTGCCACAGCCCCAACTCAGGGGAAGCAGCCCCTGAGGCAAGACCTGCTGGAGGAGCCTTGCGCCCCCGCCTGATAGGCGAGTGCCCAGCCGCAGGGAAAGCGAGCCTCCTCGGGGAAGAGGAGGCAGCAAGTCCCCGTCAAGCTGAAATCCCTGCTTACACGAAGCTAAGTGCGACTCCAGTACGGCAGATCTCTAGCTCTGTTCAGAGGCCCGATCTGGCAGAGTTCCTGGCACCAAGATGCTCTGCCATAGGCGAGCCTTGCGCAGACTTGCCTTGCTTGCTTTAAGGCTCCCCCCAGGAAGGAGCAGGCTGTGTGAGGCTCGGAAACGCCACTGGCGCCTTCCTGGCTTCAGCTCTACCCCTGCCTTGCCTTTGCACTTAGGTCCCAAGCGTCCTTGAGGAGGGCTTAGGGGCTGGTGGGTTGCACACTGCCAAGGGCTCCAGCAGTGAAAGCTCTGTCAGAGGGAAGCGAAGGGCAACAGCAGGGCTCCTTCAGCGGTTCCTTGGCCGCCCAGACAAAGCTCCGCACGGAGAGCACCAGGTTCCAAGGGCCCCTGGCTGGGTTTTGCATCCCCACACTCCCAGAGGCTGACTCCGTGGGTGCCTAGAAAGTGTGTGAGAGACGTAGGTTCCCTAGCACTCTCCTCCCCAGCAGAGACATGTGCAGGTGGTTGGGGCCTTATCCTGCGTGTCTGGGTTCCCGCCCACAGCCTCAACTCAGGGGAAGCAGCCCCTGAGGCAAGACCTGCTGGAGGAGCCCTGCGCGCCCCGCCTGATAGGCGAGAGCACAGCCAGCAGTGTAGCGAGCCTCCTCGGGAGAAGAGGAGGCAGCCGAGCCCAGTCAAGAGGAAAGCCCTGCTTGCACGGAGCTAAGTGGCCTCCAGTACGGCAGAGCTCTAGCTCTGCTCAGAGCCCCGATCTGGCAGAGTTTCTGGCGCGAGGCTGCTCGGCCGGGGGCTCGCCTTGCCCAGACTTGCCTTGCTTTTAGGCTCCCTCCCCAGGAAGGAGCTGTCTGAGCGAGCCTGGGAGACGCCACTGGTGCCTTCCTTGCCTCAGCTCCAATCCTGCCTTGCCTTTGCACATAGGTGCCAGGCGTCGTTGGGGAGGGCTTAGGGGGTGGTGGGTTGCACACTGCCAAGGGCTTCAGCAGTGAGAGCTCTGTCAGAGGGAAGGGAAGGGCAACTGCAGGGCTCCTCCAGCGGTTTCTAGGCCGCCTAGAATCAGCGCCACGAGAGCACCAGGCTCCCAGGGCCCCTGGCTGGGGTTTTCAGCCCCGCACACACGGAGGCTGATTCCTTGGGTGCCCAGAAAGTGTATGACAGACGTAGGTTCCCTAGCACTCTCCTCCCCAGCAGAGACATGTGCAGGTGTTTGGGGCCTGATCCTGCGTGTCTGGGTTCCTGCCCACAGCCCCAACTCAGGGGAAGCAGCCCCTGAGGCAAGACCTGCTGGAGGAGCCCTGCGCCCCCGCCTGATAGGCGAGTGCACAGCCAGCAGGGAAGCGAGCCTCCTCGGGGAAGAGGAGGCAGCAAGTCCCCGTCAAGCTGAAATCCCTGCTTACACGAAGCTAAGTGCGACTCCAGTACGGCAGATCTCTAGCTCTGTTCAGAGGCCCGATCTGGCAGAGTTCCTGGCACCAAGATGCTCTGCCATAGGCGAGCCTTGCGCAGACTTGCCTTGCTTTAAGGCTCCCTCCCCAGGAAGGAGCAGGCTGTGTGAGGCTCGGAAACGCCACTGGCGCCTTCCTGGCTTCAGCTCTACCCCCTGCCTTGCCTTTGCACTTAGGTCCCAAGCGTCCTTGAGGAGGGCTTAGGGGCTGGTGGGTTGCACACTGCCAAGGGCTCCAGCAGTGAAAGCTCTGTCAGAGGGAAGCGAAGGGCAACAGCAGGGCTCCTTCAGCGGTTCTTGGCCGCCCAGACAAAGCTCCGCACGGAGAGCACCAGGTTCCAAGGGCCCCTGGCTGGGTTTTGCATCCCCACACTCCCAGAGGCTGACTCCGTGGGTGCCTAGAAAGTGTGTGAGAGACGTAGGTTCCCTAGCACTCTCCTCCCCAGCAGAGACATGTGCAGGTGGTTGGGGCCTTATCCTGCGTGTCTGGGTTCCCGCCCACAGCCCAACTCAGGGGAAGCAGCCCCTGAGGCAAGACCTGCTGGAGGAGCCCTGCGCGCCCGCCTGATAGGCGAGAGCACAGCCAGCAGTGTAGCGAGCCTCCTCGGGAAAGAGGAGGCAGCCGAGCCCAGTCAAGAGGAAAGCCCTGCTTGCACGGAGCTAAGTGGGCCTCCAGTACGGCAGAGCTCTAGCTCTGCTCAGAGCCCCGATCTGGCAGAGTTTCTGGCGCGAGGCTGCTCGGCCGGGGCTCGCCTTGCCCAGACTTGCCTTGCTTTTAGGCTCCCTCCCCAGGAAGGAGCTGTCTGAGCGAGCCTGGGAGACGCCACTGGTGCCTTCCTTGCCTCAGCTCCAATCCTGCCTTGCCTTTGCACATAGGTGCCAGGCGTCGTTTGGGGAGGGCTTAGGGGGTGGTGGGTTGCACACTGCCAAGGGCTTCAGCAGTGAGAGCTCTGTCAGAGGGAAGGGAAGGGCAACTGCAGGGCTCCTCCAGCGGTTTCTAGGCCGCCCAGAATCAGCGCCAAGAGCACCAGGCTCCCAGGGCCCCTGGCTGGGGTTTTCAGCCCGCACACACGGAGGCTGATTCCTTGGGTGCCCAGAAAGTGTATGACAGA
Source organism: Capra hircus (assembly GCF_001704415.2). Lineage (NCBI taxonomy): Eukaryota > Metazoa > Chordata > Mammalia > Artiodactyla > Bovidae > Capra > Capra hircus. The sequence continues at coordinate 9,188 of NW_017211962.1, forward strand.
CGTAGGTTCCCTAGCACTCTCCTCCCCAGCAGAGACATGTGCAGGTGTTTGGGGCCTGATCCTGCGTGTCTGGGTTCCTGCCCACAGCCCCAACTCAGGGGAAGCAGCCCCTGAGGCAAGACCTGCTGGAGGAGCCCTGCGCCCCGCCTGATAGGCGAGTGCACAGCCAGCAGGGAAGCGAGCCTCCTCGGGGGAAGAGGAGGCAGCAAGCCCCGTCAAGCTGAAATCCCTGCTTGCACGAAGCTAAGTGCGACTCCAGTACGGCAGATCTCTAGCTCTGTTCAGAGGCCCGATCTGGCAGAGTTCCTGGCGGATGCTCTGCCATAGGCGAGCCTTGCGCAGACTTGCCTTGCTTTAAGGCTCCCTCCCCCAGGAAGGAGCAGGCTGTGTGAGGCTCGGAAACGCCACTGGCGCCTTCCTGGCTTCAGCTCTACCCTGCCTTGCCTTTGCACTTAGGTCCCAGCGTCCTTGAGGAGGGCTTAGGGGCTGGTGGGTTGCACACTGCCAAGGGCTCCAGCAGTGAAAGCTCTGTCAGAGGGAAGCGAAGGGCAACAGCAGGGCTCCTTCAGCGGTTCCTTGGCCGCCCAGACAAAGCTCCGCACGGAGAGCACCAGGTTCCAAGGGCCCCTGGCTGGGTTTTGCATCCCCACACTCCCAGAGGCTGACTCCGTGGGTGCCTAGAAAGTGTGTGAGAGACGTAGGTTCCCTAGCACTCTCCTCCCCAGCAGAGACATGTGCAGGTGGTTGGGGCCTTATCCTGCGTGTCTGGGTTCCCGCCCACAGCCTCAACTCAGGGGAAGCAGCCCCTGAGGCAAGACCTGCTGGAGGAGCCCTGCGCGCCCGCCTGATAGGCGAGAGCACAGCCAGCAGTGTAGCGAGCCTCCTCGGGAGAAGAGGAGGCAGCCGAGCCCAGTCAAGAGGAAAGCCCTGCTTGCACGGAGCTAAGTGGGCCTCCAGTACGGCAGAGCTCTAGCTCTGCTCAGAGCCCCGATCTGGCAGAGTTTCTGGCGCGAGGCTGCTCGGCCGGGGGCTCGCCTTGCCCAGACTTGCCTTGCTTTTAGGCTCCCTCCCCAGGAAGGAGCTGTCTGAGCGAGCCTGGGAGACGCCACTGGTGCCTTCCTTGCCTCAGCTCCAATCCTGCCTTGCCTTTGCACATAGGTGCCAGGCGTGGTTGGGGAGGGCTTAGGGGGTGGTGGGTTGCACACTGCCAAGGGCTTCAGCAGTGAGAGCTCTGTCAGAGGGAAGGGAAGGGCAACTGCAGGGCTCCTCCAGCGGTTTCTAGGCCGCCTAGAATCAGCGCCGCACCGAGAGCACCAGGCTCCCAGGGCCCCTGGCTGGGGTTTTCAGCCCGCACACACGGAGGCTGATTCCTTGGGTGCCCAGAAAGTGTATGACAGACGTAGGTTCCCTAGCACTCTCCTCCCCAGCAGAGACATGTGCAGGTGGTTGGGGCCTGATCCTGCGTGTCTGGGTTCCTGCCCACAGCCCCAACTCAGGGGAAGCAGCCCCTGAGGCAAGACCTGCTGGAGGAGCCCTGCGCCCCCGCCTGATAGGCGAGTGCACAGCCAGCAGGGAAGCGAGCCTCCTCGGGGAAGAGGAGGCAGCCCAGCCCCGTCAAGTTGAAAAGCCCTGCTTGCACGGAGCTAAGTGCGCCTCCAGTACGGCAGAGCTCTAGCTCTGCTCAGAGCCCCGATCTGGCAGAGTTCCTGGCGCGAGGCTGCTCTGCCGGGGGCTAGCCTTGCCCAGACTTGCCTTGCTTTTAGGCTGCCTCTCCAGGAAGGAGCAGGCAGCAGGAGCCTGGGAGTCGCCACTGGCGCCTTTCTTGCCTCAGCTCCAATCCTGCCTTGCCTTTGCACTTAGGTCCCAGTCCTCCTTAAGGAGAGCTTAGGGGCTGGTGGGTTTGCACACTGCCAAGGGCTCCAGCAGTGAGAATTCTGTCAGAGGGAAGGGAAGGGCAACTGCAGGGCTCCTCCAGCGGTTGCTTGGCCGCCCAGATTCAGCGCCACACGGAGAGCACCAGGCTCCCAGGGCCCCTGGCTGGGGTTTTCAGCCCCGCACACACGGAGGCTGATTCCTTGGGTGCCCAGAAAGTGTATGACAGACGTAGGTTCCCTAGCACTCTCCTCCCAGCAGAGACATGTGCAGGTGTTTGGGGCCTGATCCTGCGTGTCTGGGTTCCTGCCCACAGCCCCAACTCAGGGGAAGCAGCCCCTGAGGCAAGACCTGCTGGAGGAGCCCTGCGCCCGCCTGATAGGCGAGTGCACAGCCAGCAGGGAAGCGAGCCTCCTCGGGGGAAGAGGAGGCAGCAAGTCCCCGTCAAGCTGAAATCCCTGCTTACACGAAGCTAAGTGCGACTCCAGTACGGCAGATCTCTAGCTCTGTTCAGAGGCCCGATCTGGCAGAGTTCCTGGCACCAAGATGCTCTGCCATAGGCGAGCCTTGCGCAGACTTGCCTTGCTTTAAGGCTCCCTCCCCAGGAAGGAGCAGGCTGTGTGAGGCTCGGAAACGCCACTGGCGCCTTCCTGGCTTCAGCTCTACCCCTGCCTTGCCTTTGCACTTAGGTCCCAAGCGTCCTTGAGGAGGGCTTAGGGGCTGGTGGGTTGCACACTGCCAAGGGCTCCAGCAGTGAAAGCTCTGTCAGAGGGAAGCGAAGGGCAACAGCAGGGCTCCTTCAGCGGTTCCTTGGCCGCCCAGACAAAGCTCCGCACGGAGAGCACCAGGTTCCAAGGGCCCCTGGCTGGGTTTTGCATCCCCACACTCCCAGAGGCTGACTCCGTGGGTGCCTAGAAAGTGTGTGAGAGACGTAGGTTCCCTAGCACTCTCCTCCCCAGCAGAGACATGTGCAGGTGGTTGGGCCTTATCCTGCGTGTCTGGGTTCCCGCCCACAGCCCAACTCAGGGGAAGCAGCCCTGAGGCAAGACCTGCTGGAGGAGCCCTGCGCGCCCGCCTGATAGGCGAGAGCACAGCCAGCAGTGTAGCGAGCCTCCTCGGGAGAAGAGGAGGCAGCCGAGCCCAGTCAAGAGGAAAGCCCTGCTTGCACGGAGCTAAGTGGGCCTCCAGTACGGCAGAGCTCTAGCTCTGCTCAGAGCCCCGATCTGGCAGAGTTTCTGGCGCGAGGCTGCTCGGCCGGGGGCTCGCCTTGCCCAGACTTGCCTTGCTTTTAGGCTCCTCCCCAGGAAGGAGCTGTCTGAGCGAGCCTGGGAGACGCCACTGGTGCTTCCTTGCCTCAGCTCCAATCCTGCCTTGCCTTTGCACATAGGTGCCAGGCGTCGTTGGGGAGGGCTTAGGGGTGGTGGGTTGCACACTGCCAAGGGCTTCAGCAGTGAGACTCTGTCAGAGGGAAGGGAAGGGCAACTGCAGGGCTCCTCCAGCGGTTGCTAGGCCCCTAGATTCAGCGCCACACGGAGAGCACCAGGCTCCCAGGGCCCCTGGCTGGGGTTTTCAGCCCCGCACACACGGAGGCTGATTCCTTGGGTGCCCAGAAAGTGTATGACAGACGTAGGTTCCCTAGCACTCTCCTCCCAGCAGAGACATGTGCAGGTGTTTGGGGCCTGATCCTGCGTGTCTGGGTTCCTGCCCACAGCCCAACTCAGGGGAAGCAGCCCCTGAGGCAAGACCTGCTGGAGGAGCCCTGCGCCCCCCGCCTGATAGGCGAGTGCACAGCCAGCAGGGAAGCGAGCCTCCTCGGGGGAAGAGGAGGCAGCCCAGCCCCGTCAAGCGGAAAGCCCTGCTTGCACGGAGCTAAGTGCGCCTCCAGTACGGCAGAGCTCTAGCTCTGCTCAGAGCCCCGATCTGGCAGAGTTCCTGGCGCGAGGCTGCTCTGCTGGGGCTAGCCTTGCCCAGACTTGCCTTGCTTTTAGGCTGCCTCCCCAGGAAGGAGCAGGCAGCAGGAGCCTGGGAGACGCCACTGGCGCCTTCCTTGCCTCAGCTCCAATCCTGCCTTGCCTTTGCACTAGGTGCCAGGCGTCCTTGGGGAGGCTTAGGGGTGGTGGGTTGCACACTGCCAAGGGCTTCCAGCAGTGAGAGCTCTGTCAGAGGGAAGGGAAGGGCAACTGCAGGGCTCCTCCAGCGGTTGCTTGGCCGCCCAGAATCAGCACCGCACCAAGAGCACCAGGCTCCCAGGGCCCCTGGCTGGGGTTTTCAGCCCCGCACACACGGAGGCTGATTCTTTGGGTGCCCAGAAAGTGTATGACAGACGTAGGTTCCCTAGCACTCTCCTCCCCAGCAGAGACATGTGCAGGTGGTTGGGGCCTGATCCTGCGTGTCTGGATTCCGCCTACAGCCCCAACTCAGGGGAAGCAGCCCCTGAGGCAAGACCTGCTGGAGGAGCCCTGCGCCCCCACCTGATAGGCGAGTGCACAGCCATCGGGGAAGCGAGCCTCCTCGGGGGAAGAGGAGGCAGCCCAGCCCCATCAAGTTGAAAGCCCTGCTTGCACGAAGCCAAGTGCCCTCCAGTACGGCAGAGCTCTAGCTCTGCTCAGAGCCCCGATCTGGCAGAGTTCCCGGCGCGAGGCTGCTCGCCTGGGGGCGAGCCTTGCCCAGACTTGCCTTGCTTTTAGGCTCCCTCCCGAGGAAGGAGCAGGCTGCGCGAGCCTGAGAGACGCCACTGGCGCCTTCCTGACCTCAGCACCGCTCCTGCCTTGCCTTTGCACTTAGGTGCAAGGCGTCCTTGTGGAGGGCTTGGGGGCTGGTGGGTTGCACACTGCCAAGGGCTACAGCAGTGAGAGCTCTGTCAGAGGGAAGGGAAGGGCCACTGCAGGGCTCCTCCAGCGGTTGCTTGGAGGCCCAGACTCAGTGCCTCACGGAGAGCACCAGGCTCCCAGGGCCCCTGGCTGGATTCTGCAGCCCTGCACACCCCGAGGCTGACTCCGTGGGCGCCCAGCAGCTGCCTCACACCCTAGCTTCCCTAGCGCTCTCCTACCCAGCAAAGTCGTGTGCAGCTGGTTGCCGCCTGCCCTTGCATTCTGTGTTCCCCCCATAGCCGCAGCTCGGGAAGAAGCCCCTGATCGAGACCTGCAGGAAGCCCAGAGCGCCCCCGCCTGGTAGCCCAGTGAACAGCATGCATGGAAGCGAGCCTCCTCGGAGGAAGAAGAGGCATCCCAGCCCCGTCGGCTAAAGCCTTGCTTGGACGGAGCTGACTGCGTCTCCACTACGGCAGAGCTCTAGCTCTGCTCAGAGGCCCGATCTGGCAGAGTTGCTGGCGCCAGGCTGCTCTGCCCCGGGCGAGCGTTGACCAGACTTGTCTCGGTGCTAGGCTTCCTGCCCAGGAAGGAGCATGCTGCGGGAGGCTGGGAGTCGCCACTGTCACCATCCTGGCCTCAGCTCCACTCCTACCTTGCCTTTGCACGTAGGCCCCTGGTGTCCTTGGGAGGGGTTAGGGGCCGGTGGCTTGCACACTGCCAAGGGCTCCAGCAGGGACAGCTCTGTCAGAGGGAAGGGAAGGGCAAGTGCAGGGCTCCTCCAGCGGTTGCTTGTCCACCCAGGCTCAGCGCCGCACGGAGTGCACCAGGCCCCCAGGGCCCCTGCCTGGGGTCTGCAGCCCGCACACCCGGAGTCTGACCTCGTGGGGCGCCAGCAGCTGCCTCACACTGGAAGGTTCCTTAGCGCTCCTCCCAGCCGAGACGTGTGCAGCTGGGGGGCCCAGCCCCTTCATGTCTGGGCTTCCGCCCACAGCCCCAGCTCAGGGAAGCAGCCCCTGAGGCAAGACCTGCAGGAGGCGCAGAGCGCCCAGCCTGGAGGCCGAGTGAACAGCATGCGGGGAAGCAAGCCTCCTCGGGCAAAGGAGAGGCAGCCCAGCTGCGTACGGCTAAAGCCCTGCTTGGCTGGAGCCGAGTGCACCTCCAGTACGGCAGAGCTCCAGTTCTGCTCAGAGGCCCGATCTGGCAGAGTTCCTGGCTCGAGGTTGCTCTGTCCTGGGAGAGGCTTGCCCAGACTTGCCTCGCTGCTAGGCTTCCTGCACAGGAAGGAGCAGGCTGCGCGAGGCTGGGAGATGCACTGGCGCCTTCCTGGCCTCAGCTCCGCTCCTGCCTTGCCTTTGCACCTAGGCCCCAGGCGTCCTTGGGGAGGTCTCAGGGGCCGGTGGCTTGCACACAGCCAAGGGCTCCAGCAATGAGAGCTCTGTCAGAGGGAAGGGAAGGGCAACTGCAGCGCTTCAGGTGTGCTTGGCCGCCCAGACTGAGTCCCCTCGGAGAGCACCAGGCATGAAGGCCCCTGGCTGGCATCTGCAGCCCCCAACCTGGAGACTCACTCTGTGGGCTCCATGCAGGTGCCTGAGTGACGTAGGTTCTCTAGCGTTCTCCTCCCAAGTGGAGATGTTGCAGGTGTTTTGGGGCTGCTGCAGCGTGTCTGGGCTCCTGCCCAAAGCCCCAGCTCAGGGGAAGCAAACCCTGAGCCAAAACCTGATGGAGTTGCGGCCCCCCCATCCCCCCGCCTGGAAGCTGAGTGCAGAGAATGCGGGGAACAGAGCTCCTCGGGGAAAATGAGGCAGCCCAGCCACGTGCGGTTGCAAGCCCTGGTGGGTGGAGCCCTGTGTGCCTCCAGTAAGGCAGAGCTCAAGCTCTGCTCAGTGGCCTGATCTGGCAGTGTTCCTGGCGCGAGGCTGCTCTGCCTGGGGCGAGCCTTGCCCAGACTTGCCTCACTGCTAGGCTTCCTGCCCAGGAAGGAGCAGGCTGCACGAGGCTGGGAGACTCCAATGGTGCCTTCCTGGACTCAGCTCTGCTCCTTCCTTCCCTTTGAACCTAGGCCCCAGATGTCCTTGTGAAGAGTTAGGGCCAGTGGGTTCCAATCTGCAGAGAGCTCTAGCAGTGAGAGCTCTGTCAGAGGGATGGGAAGTGAAACTGCAGGGCTCCTCCAGCTTTGTTTTGGCCGCCCAGACTCACCGCTGTACTAGGAGCACCAGGCTCCCTGGGGCTGTGGATGGGGTCTGTAGCCCCCCACACCCGGAGGCTGACTCCGTAGGCGCCTGGCCAGTGTGCCTGAAAAACGTGGGTTGGGGAGTGCTCTCCTTCCATCAGAGAAGTGCACAGGTGGTTTGGGCCTGGCCCTGCATCTCTGGGCTCCCGCCCACAGCCTCAGCTCAGGGGAAGCAGCGCCTGAGCCAAACCTGATGGAAGCGGTGCAGGAGAGATGAGGCCCTTTTATGCTGAGGCATATCCTGGCAAAACGCACATTCCCTCTGGAACTTCGAAAATGGTACTTCACATTTTTGCTGCAACTCAGGAACTTTCCCAGCAATCCGATCTCCACTCGAGAGAAAGAAAGAGGGTCCAGCAAACCACAAGAGGCCTCATTTTCCACCTCTTAATTGGAGATGAGAGATCCTTTCCCTGCTTCGTCGGGAAAGGATTTCCTGGCGTTCACGTCGCATATTAAGAGGAGGCGTCTCAATGAGAAAGTCGAGAGGAACTACAGGGTTCGTGCCCCATTGCAAAAGTCCCCAAATGTCTCAGTCCACTCGGAGGGACCTGATTTCCCTGCACTGCTTCGAATTTCACACCGAGTATCGAATCAAAAACGGTGTCACAGGTGACAGCACTGTGGGAAACCTCGTGGGAAGCCTCAAGGAAAAGTCACGGATCCCTTTAGTAAGGCGATGGGAATCCTGACACTGCTGATACAGCACGGGAGTAAAGCGGACGTGCATGTCCCACTCGAGAGGAGGACTGAGTCCACTGTGGAGATTGAAGAAGAAGATGACAGCACTGGAGAGGAATCTTCAGGTTTCAGCCCGAGTCCACACAAGGTCTGAGGCCTCGGCATGGACTGGGGAGAAATCCGAGTGCCCCTAGCAACTCGAATGGAGACTGGCCTTACCTAAGGCCACCAGAGCGAGTCCTTGAGGTCCTCGTCGAAACTCGAGGGCACTGTCGCAACACTAGAAAATCCAGGAGGTTCTCCCCTCCAGGCGAAATGAGGCCCATTTCCGCTGAGGCTTCG
>NW_017211963.1:0-38553 GCF_001704415.2 Capra hircus
TTGAGGAGCCAAAAAGGATTCAGGGACAACAGCAAAAAGCATCATTACACAAAGTGACAGCTCAAAACCCCTCCACTACCTTAGGGTTACTCTCCCTTAACAACCAACAGCAGGGACAGAATCCAGGAAGCCTGGATCAGAGCCACTGTCTTGTGCAGAAAGGATGGATCTTCGTACAGCCAGGAGGGTGACTGGAAGGTCGAATGCTCCCTGTTTGGGAAAAGTCCACCAGTACCCTACCTGACAGATGTACAAATGAGAGGGCTCCAGAAGCATGACCACAGTCCCTCCAGTCCTATAGGAGACTCGAGGCTGCCAAACCAAGCAGGCGAGGGAACCGAAGACTGATGAAGCCTGGGAACCTCTGTGGCTCCCAAAGGATACCTGGTCATTTCCCCAGAGGAGCCTCAGGTAACCCTTGATGTGGCAGGGAAGACAGTTATTTTATATGTGGGGCAGCTACCTGGTGCTGATTTTGCCTTGGCCCTTGGCCCTCCAATCCTCCATGATGATGAGGATGGAAGGAAGGTCCCAGACCAAGTGACCTGCCCCTCCCCTCAAGTCCTTGCTAGGAAAGTTTACCTTTGATCATCAGTTTCTGATCATGTATGACTGCCCCCTGCTCTTGTTGGGAAGAAACTTGCTCACTAAATTCCAGACAAGAGTCCAAGCTGGAGACCCTCATGGAGAAGACACCAGCAAGAGAAATGATTGCTCTTAGCTTGGGGGAGCCTGCCTCCATATTACAGGGACAGAATAGCATAGGATACAGGTAGCTATCCCAAGTGACTCGGTGGAAAAGTGTGAACCTGCAGTGTGGGAGACAAAGGTTCAATCCCTGGGTGTGGAACATTCCCTGGAGGAGGAAACGGCTACCAATTCCAGTATTCCTGCCTGGAGAATCCCACGGACAGAGAGCCTGGAGTGCTGCAGTTCATGGGCTTGCAGAGTCAGACATGAATGAGGGCCTGAGCACAGACAGACAGAGAGACGGGTAGCTGCAGAAGTCTAGTAGGGGCTAGAGATAGAGAAACCTAGGGACCTTTGGGAGACCAGTATAAGTTACTGATCACTCAAGAAATGTATCAGAAGTCGTGAAAGGTAGCAGGCTTGCTTAAATATAAAGCCATAAATGAAACATGACATATGCTCCAGTCCCATATGTAAAAGAGGAATGTCACCCACCCTTCTACTGATTTGAAGAAGTACTATGATAATCCGAGCTTGACCTAATAGGGTCAGACACTCTCCTGCCCAAACGAAGTGGGAGGGAGTTATGTAAGCCTGACCTCTATTCAAAGAAGGCAGTCTTTCCCCCTCGTTCACTTTCCTTTGATTATAAATGCAGCCCACTTAATCCTCAGGGCAGAGCTCCATTACCTGCCTGCTTGCATTTCTTACAAGCGTCCTATATTAATACATCTACTTCTTGTCTAACACTTTGCCTTTCTGATTTCCTTCTGTGCTGAGACACCAAAGAACCTAAGCCTCAGTAAGTCTAGGCACTAGGTGAGAGATTCTAATTAAAAGACCATGCTTCAGGTCCCAAACAGGATTTTGGCTGGATTCAAGTCCCGGCCAGGTGGGTTTCAGTCCCAGCCATGTGGGCTCAAGTCCCAGCCTGAGGTGAATATTTTCAAACAGAGGAGGTCTCCATGCCACCCTGTCCAAATTTTTCAACTTTGGCCTATTAAACTGGTTCACAGTGCTAGAATTAAAGTCACTTTCTTCTGCATTTCTGTGCACCTAGTCTCCCAGTATCTTTCCCTTTGTGTGTACAAATCCAGACATTGTATGCCACGAATGCCTCCACTTTGTGTGCTTATAAAATTCAAACTGATGGTGCCTGCCAGGGTTGGGATGGGAAAAAAAAGGAAAAAATGGTCTAAAAATTATCTGGCTACCTTTAGAAAGGGGGCTTCCCTGGTGGCTCAGAGAGTAAAAGAATCTACCTGCAATGAAGGACACCCAGGTTTTGATCCCTGGGTTGGGAAGGGCCCTGGAGAAGGGAAAGGCAACCTATTCTAGTATTCTTGCCTCAGAAATCCTATGAACAGTGGTGCCTGGCCTGCTACAGTCAATGTTGTTGCAAAGAATCAGACAGGACTCAACAACAAGCTCACACCTCTTCTCCTTTACCACTTCTTCTTGTGTTTCTCCCATTTCCCCACATTTTGGGAGAGGTCTTGTTGATGTCTGACAGAAGAGAATCCTTCCTGCCCTACAGCTTCTAAAGTTTTTCCACTTTGTAAAGGATCTAGATTCCACATTTTCCTTATTTTACAGATGAAGAATTTGCATCTAGTTCCATGACTGTGGAGAAAGGACACACAAACTACCTCTTTGTTATTGTAATAACTCTGATTTATGGATTTGAAAAAAATTTAAATTATTACATATCAGCCCTTCCCACAGTCTTCTCATGATCTTTATAGTAAAATATAAATCACCTTTCACTGTCTGAGATGTTACTGTTGAATGAAAAGATGTCTGTGTTACTAAGAATGTTGCAAACATTGCTGGCAAATGCCAACAGCGTAAGATGACTTAACCACAAAGATCACCAGCAGTTTCAACTATCCCTGTATTTCTTTTGTTGCTGAAGTTAGTATGCTCCCCTTTCAGCAGATATGCTGTCTATCCTTTTTAGACTTTTCCACTTCTTGTAACTCAGAGACTATCTCTTGCTCTCTTTCTGTGTTTACATAAGCATTTCCTCATATCCTATTGTCTTTGTATAGCTCTGCATTTTATTTTAAATCACTGCCTCTATCAGAAGCATATTCTAATCAGGTGACTCAGTCAACTGCAATGGGCTTAGGCAGGCTGTCCTAAAAGGACAGAAAAGCTGGACACTAGCAACTGAGCCACGAGTTGCAGCCTCCCTGTTTATTTCAAACCCTTTATTTTGAAATAATAGAGCCATAAATTGTAAAAACAATTATGGTCAAGATTGAAGGCGGGAGGAGAAGGGGACGACAGAGGATGAGATTTGTTGGATGGCATCATGGACTCAATGGACATCAGTTTGAGTAAGCTCCAGGAGTTGGTGATGGACAGGGAAGCCTGGCATGCTACAATCCATGGGGTCACAAAGAGTTGGACACGACTGAGAGACTGAACTGAACTGAACTGGAGTGATGGTGAACACCTTTTCATGGACCCGTTGGCCTTTTGTATGTCTTCTTTGGAGAAATATCTATTCAGCTCTTTTACTTCTAATCAATAGATATGTCAAGGTGATGGGTGCCACTCCTATGGTTACATTACAGTACCTGGTGGCATTCCTTTGACCACAGACATTATTTTAGGAGACGTTATTTTGCTAGTGGATATGTTCTTACTTCCCTACCTACCTTGAATAAGAAACCTGTCAAGTTTGGAACTACCTATAAAAAGGGCAATGTGTCATGGAACTGCAAGCTGAGGTTAGGAACAGAGAACTGCAAAAACTATTGGCATGAACAACTCTGTCCAAACATCTGCATTAAGAAGCTTGACTGACCTCTAGCATGGTTTCAGCAGCAACCTAAGGCCATATTCTAGGACAACTCGTCTACTCCTGAATTCCTGTTCGGAAAATTTCAAGGCTACCAAAGGAATCTGTTCCAGCCAACATCTGACATAAGCCCCTCATCTTCCTTTACTGAGAGTGTCTATTTAAAAGAAAGACAAAAAACAAAAACAAAAAAACTCACAATTACAAATCCTTCCTCTGTCCCTTTGAGATGTATGTATCTCCTACAACCCAGGAGTTTCTTTCTCAAGGACCTGAAAGCCTTTCCATTGAAATGTAACGGGAAAGAAGGGCAGAGGCTTTGTCTCCAGTTTCTGTGGGAAATGTGAATTCAAATAACAGAAAGACCAATAGTTCAATTTTAAAAAAATAAGTAAAGGACTTGAAGAGATATTTCTACAGAAAAAGATAAACCAGTCACAAAAAAGTATATGAAAAGATGCTCAGGATCATTAGAAAAATGTATATAAGAACACAATGGGATACCGTTGGATCCCTCCTGTGTTGCTGGTAAGAATGCAAAATGGTTCAGCCTCTCTGGAAAACAGTTTGGGAGCTCCTCAAATTTAAAGAAAAAAATTACCATAGGACTCAGCAGTTCTATTCCTAGGTATATGATTTACACAATTTAGAACTTATAATCAAACAAATATTTCTACACAAATATTTAAAGATGCATTATTCATAAAAGCCCCAAACTGAAAACAATCCAAAATTTCTATCAACAAATAACCAAAATGTTGTATATTCTTAAAATGGAATAGGATTCAGTCATAAAGAGGAATGAAGTACTAATAACTAAGAGACCATGGATGAGCCTTGGAAACATTATGCTAAATGAAAAGGTCACATACTATATGAGACCATTTATATGAATTATCCAGGATAAGCAAATTCAAAGTGACAGAGCGGAGACTGATGCTTCCAGGGACTAGGGAATAGTGTGAATGAGAAGCAATTTTTTAAAGAGTAAGAGGTAAAGTAAGCAGATAGGATAGGTGGTCCTGGAGAAAGAGAACTTGGCATGGCTTTCTTGACATAAGAGACGCCATTTTTGGCCTAAGTCATTTTGCGATCGAAGCCTCTGGACAATGTTTACCCTTGAACAGACATCAGTGATAATGAACTTAAGGAAACAAAAGAATGCAGCAATGAGTGACTGTTATCAGGCAGGAGTAGTATCACTGGCAAAGGTAATAAATCAGTTGTAAATACTCCTGGTCCTTTCAAGGATAAACATTAGCCAGAAGCACATCCTTCAGCTGTTTTGCAGAATTCAAATGCCCTCAAGTGATCAACTTCAAGATCAACTGGAACCGAAGGAATGGTGATTTTATCTTTTCTAACCTCATGACTTCAATCACCTGTAAAGCTTGGACTCCATCGAACTTTGTGTCAACTCTATGCTGAACTCTCTGCTGCTCAAGCCCCTTCATGAATATGTATGTACCCTTAGCTTAAAATTTCCCCAATTTTGCTGTCTAGGGAAACACTGTTTTGGGAATGATCCCTGCTGTTCTCCTTACTTGCTGCAAGTAATAAATCCTACCTTCTCCTGCTCTTTGACTGGGCTGTGTCATTTGGCTCAACATTCACCAAGAGGTGAACATAGTTTTCTGGTGGGTAGAAGTTACTTCTTGGAATGAACTATATTTTTAATATATAATATTTTGTATAATGTATAATATAATCAAATGATTGATTCCACTATGTGTGTGTGTGTGTGTGTGTGTGTGTGTACGCGTGCGCACGGTATGTGTACTGCTGTTGTTGTTTAGTCGCTCAGTCATGTCCAACTCTTTGTGAGCCCTTGGACCATAGCCTGCCAGGCTCCTCTGTCCATGTGGTTTCTCACGCCAGAATACTGGAGTGGGTTGCTATTTCCTCCTCCAGGGGATCTTCCCAACCCAGGGAGCGAACCTGCATCTCCTGCAAATCTCCTGCATTGCAGGTGGATTCTTCACCTCTGAGCCACCAGGGAATAACTAGAGAATTAGCATTCTACCGACCCTAATGAAGTAATGGATAAGGGTGAAAGGAAGATCCTCACCAACTGTCAGTACCGCCACAAAGTAGAAAACAAACACTACATATCTCTAATGGAAGCATGCAATTTTGTCTCAGGAGTGATTAACCAATAAACAAATGAATAAATAAATAAACTTTAAACTGAACAAGCTGTTTCCTATAATTATCGAGGATTATTGATGCTGAGTTTCAAGTCTACTAAGTTCATTGTCTTATTCTCCATAGTGTTGTTTATGATTATTTTTATTATAAGTATCATGACTAAATTTTAAAACTGAAGTAAAATGGGACAGCTTTTAGAAACCTATACATCACTAAATTGACAATGTAGTCCAAACCCACAGTACCATCAAAATGTCCATGACAAGCCAGATTTGGTGGCCCATTACACCAAATGGTCAGGGAGAAACTAATCACCATCTTCTTTGAATTCTTCTAAATCATACAAAAAGACAGAAAATGGATCAACCATTTTAACAGGGTCGCCCTCCTTGACACAAAGTCCAGGTAAGAATGTCCCAATAAAGGAATACTTGAGCAAAGATCACTCTCACACAGCCATGTGATTAAATGAAGAAATAGGCTGTGTCTAAGGAACACGACTAGCACCTAAAGAGCAGAAACAGCAACAAGGAACACACAGATATTATATTAGAAAAAAACTGACAACTGGAAACCACTGCATTTACAGAAAAAGGAGAAAATGCATTTGTAAAGGGAAAGAACAGTTTTTTTTGCACAGTATTTTGAATACTGTTGACACCAAATGTATGAGTTTTTCTTTGTTTTTCACACAAAAACCAATTCTCTAACACCGGCTCAGTATCTACCATGATTCAATTTGTTTCTGACAGTATCTACCTGGAGTTAGCATCACATCTCACAAGTTAAGGGCTCATTCCCACAAGAGTACCTTCAGTTCAGTTCAGTCGCTCAGTCCACTTAGTCAAATCCAAGTCTCCTGTAATTCTGACTGACTGGCTTTAAATTGGGGTTACCACAAACCCTTCCCGGGGCTGAATAATTTTCTGAATCAGCTCAAAGTACTCAAGGAAACAGCTGACTTATTAGATGATTGGTCTACCATAAAACATCTGACTCCCTAACAGCCAAATGGACAAGATGCTTGGAGTGAGGTGTGGGAAAGGGGTGCGAAGCTCTGAGACCCTGTCCAGCTCCACCACCCTCACATCTCCTACATGTGTTCAGCAAACTGGAAGCTCTCCAAACCATCTTATTAGGATTCATTTGGAGGTTTCATTCCATAGCCATAATTAATTAAGTCATTTGTTGCTGTTTACTTGCTAACTCATGTCTGACTCTTTGTGAACATATGGACTGTCGTCCACCAGGCTCCTCTGTCCATGGAACTTCTCAGGCAAGAATACTGGGTTAGGTTGCCATTTCCTCTTCCAGGGGAACTTCCCAAATGAGGGATCAAACCTGCATCTCTTGCACTGGCATGTAGATTCTTTACGGTTGAGCCACTGGGGAAGCCCCATGGAACGTAGAAAGAATTCCCAAAAGAGGAAGAAACAATACATGGATATGTGGTACCATCTCCACTATTGGACAAAAATTTTCCTGCTTTCCCATGTGAATATCTCAGAAACCATCACTCCAATCCTCACAATGAGAAAAAACCTGAACAAACAGAAAATCAAAAACTCTTCCTAGGATCTATCAGAAAACTGAAGTTACAGGGAAAACCACAGCCACCCCAAACTGAAGATCTAGGCAAATAAAGGGAATCACAGCTCATCAGCAGCAGAATGTCCTAGATCTAGGAATGAGGAGAAAATTCCAAGCCAGGCTTCAACAATACGTGAATTTCCAGATGTTCAAGTTGCTTTTAGAAAAGGCAGAGGAACCAGAGATCAAATTGCCAACATCTGCTGGATCATCAAAAAAGCAAGAGAGTTCCAGAAAAACATCTATTTCTGTTTTATTGACTATGCCAAAGCCTTTGACTGTGTGGATCACAATAAACTGTGGAAAATTCTGAAAAAGATGGGAATATCAGACCACCTGACCTGCCTCTTGAGAAATCTGTAAGCAGGTCAGAAAGCAACAGTTAGAACTGGACATGGAACAACAACAAATCAAGGCTCTATATTGTCACCCTGCTTATTTAACTTCTATGCAGAGTACATCATGAGAAATGCTGGGCTGGAGGAAGCACAAGCTGGAATCAAGATTGCTGGGAGAAATATCACTAACCTCAGATATGGAGATGACACCACCCTTATGGCAGAAAGTGAAGAAGGACTAAAGAGCCTCTTGATGAAAGTGAAAGAGAAGACTGAATAAGTTGGCTTAAAACTCAACACTCAGAGAACTAAGATCATGGCATCCTGTCCCATCACTTCGGCAAATAGATGGGGAAACAGTGGAAACAGAGACGGACTTTATTTTTTGGGGCTCCGAAATTACTGCAGATGGTGACTGCAGCCATGAAATTAAAAGGCGCTTACTCCTTGGAAGAAAAGGTATCACCAACCTAGACAGCATATTAAAAAGCAGAGATGTTACTGTGCCAAAAAGGTCCATCTAGTCAGGGCCATGCTTTTTCCACTAGTCATGTGTGAATGTGAAAGTTGGACTATAAAGAAAGCTGAGCACTGAAGAATTGATGCTTTTGACCTGTGGTGTTGGAGAAGACTCTTGAGAGTCCCTTGGACTGCAAGGAGGTCTAACCAGTCCATCCTAAAGGAAATCAGTCCTTAATATTCATTGGAAGGACTGATACTGAAGCTCAAACTCCAATACTTTGGCTACCTGATGCAAAGAACTGACTCTTTTGAAAAGACCCTGAGGCTGGCAAAGATTGAGGGCATGAAGAGGAGGGGACGACAGAAGATGAAATGGTTGGATGACATCTAGGAAGCTCAGAGAATACCAAGCAGGATAAACAGAAAAGAAAAAAAAATCTAAACTTTGGCATATCACACTCAAACTTCAGAAAACCAAAAGGAAACATAATTCTTGAGGAACACTAGAGAAGAAAAAAAAAAAAAAGAACTTGCTATAGAAGAACAAGAGTAACAATTACCTAAGATTTCTTTTCGTGAACCATGCTATCAAGAAAAGACTAGAATTAGAGTTTCAATTCATTTATTTGAAGAAAAAACAAAACACTACTACCAACCTAGAATTTAGTAGCAAGGGGGAAAAAATCCTTCAACAATAATGAAAAACAAAGACTTTATATAACAAACAAAAACTGATGGAAATCTAGCAGAACTACTCTGCAAGAAATGCTAAAAGAAATTTTTCTGGGAAAAGGAAAATTATATAGGTCAGGAACTCTGGCCTATGTAAAGAAAGGAACAGAGTTACAGAAAGAATAAATGAAGTTAAACTAAACCTTTGTATTACCTTCAATTGATCAAAAAGATAAGTATTTATTGAAAATAATAATAAACCAACAATGCATTTAGTGATTATACCTTATGGATAAAAGAAAAATGGCAGAGATGGTTGAAAGGCCAGGAGAGGAGGAACTGGGAAACAAGATACTTGCACCAACCATGAAGCAGGATGATGTTATTTAAAAGAGAATTTGAATGAGTTGCAAATGTATCATGCAAACTCTACAAAAAGCAGTAAAAAAATTTTAAACATAGAACTGATCTCCCAAGAGGAGAGAAAATGAAATAATGTTAAATCTTCATTCAAAAGTAGACAAGACAGAAAAACAGCAGAATATTAAAACAACAACAACAACAACAACAAAGAGTAAATTCAATGAATAGAAAACAGTTACGAATATGGTCAATGTTAAACAAATTCTCCATAACCAATTTTTAATGTGAATGGTATAAATACACAAATTAAAAGGTAGAGATTGATGAAAAGAAATTGAAACAACAAAAATATACCTTGCCCTTGCTGTTCATCTTTATTTTGGGCTTCCCTGGAGGCTCAGATCGTACAGAATCCACATGCATTGCACGAGACCAAGGTTCGATACCTGGGTTGGGAAAATTCCCTGGAATAGGGCATGGCAGCCCACTCCAGTACTCTTGCCTGTAGAATCCCCATGGACTGAGGAGTCTGGCAGGCTATGGTCCATGGGCTCGCAAAGAGTCAGACACGACTGAGCGACTAAGCACATGGGGTCTATAAGAAACCCACTCTAAATTCAAAGACATGAATAGATTAAAAGTAAAGGGACAGAGAAAACTATACGATGCTAATATGAGTGGTAAAAAAAAATAAAAAATAAAAAACTGTACTCACTGAAACTATTTCTGATAAAGCAGTATTCAGAACAAGAAAATCAGGAATAAAAATGGGCATTACTTAAAGTGGTCAACACTCAAAGAAATCACATATGGACCAAAAGAAGCTTTGTTAAAATAAAGTACCCAGAGCAAACATTGATGTGGCAAATATACTCTCATAAGAGATATCAACCCATCTCTTTTAGTAATTGACAGATTCAGTAGGCAGAAAATCAGTAAGGCGCAGTTGAGCTGAATAGTAACAACCATTAACGAGATCTAAATGACATTTATAGAATATTGAATGACAGGAGGAAACACATTATTTTCAAGTTCACATGGAACATACATCAAGACAGGTCACAGTCTAAGCCATAAAATGTACATCATCAAATTTAAAACAATACAAATAATACAGAGAATGCTCTCAGAGTGTGAAGGAAATAAACTAGAAATTGATAACAAAAAGACAGCAGGAAAATTAAAGATTATTTGCAGATTAAACAGTAAACATCTAAATAACACATGGGCCAAAGAAAAAATCTAATGAGAAATTAAATTTTAAAATATTTTTACAAAGTGAAAACAAAATTATAATTTATCAGAAGTTGTGTGATACAGCAAAATCAGTTAAAGAGATATATACAGCATTGAGCACCTATAACAAAAAAAAATCCTACAATTAATAACTTAAGCTTCTATATTAGTAAACTTGTGAAAGAAGAGAAAAAGCAGAGGAAGACGAAATCAAAATGGAAACCAATGACACTGAAAAAATGAAAGTAATGCAGAAAAAGAACAAAACCCAAAGAAGTCTCTTTAAAGCCACAAAATAAAAAGAAGATAAAATTCTCCCCAGGCTAAACAAGAAAAAAGAGAGAAAATACAAATTAAATTAATAGTAGAAATGAAGGAGGGGCCATTACTACTGATTCCATGGACATTAAAAGGATAATGAGTGAATATTATAAACAACTCTGTGCCTACAAAAATGAAACATTCAACTGAGAAACTGCTTGAAGGTATAACTTAGCACCACTTTCACAAAGAAAAATAGATACTCTCTGTATCTATTAAAGAAATTTAGTCTTTAACTAATAAGCTTCCAATAAAGACAGTAACAGACCCAGATGTTTCCACTGATGAATTCTAACAAAATATAAGGAAGAAATGATAACAATTCTCTACAATCTCTCCCAGAAAATAGAAGCAAAAAGAACACCTCTTAATTCCTTTTCTATGAGGTAAGTATTACACTCGAACATCAAAATCAGATGAAGAAATTAAGAGAAAAAAAATGCACACAATTACCTCTCATGAACATAGAAGCAAAATCCCCAACAAAATATAAGAAAAGAAACCTAACAATCCATAGAAGGAACTACATACTGTATCTAAGTAGGATGCATTTCAGATGTGCAACATTTGAAAATCAGTAATCATAAATCATAATATCAATAGTCTAAGGAAGATAATCACAAGATCAGATCAACAGATGAAGGGAAAGAATCATCCAATAAAATCCAACACCTATTCATCATAAAAATTCTCAGCAAACTAGATACAGACAGGCATTTCCTCAGCTTCATATAAAAATTCTAAAAAGAAATGCAGGTAAAACATTCTACTGAGAAGACAGATGCTGTCACACTAAGGTGAGGAACAAGGCAAGGATATCCCTTGTCACCATGTCTATTCAACACTGTACTGAAAGGCCTAGCCAATGCAATGAGATAAGAGAAGGAAGCAAAATATACAGATATTTGGAAGGGAAAAATGGAATTATAATCATCAACAACAAGACAACTCCTGGCATTAATAAGCCAAGAGTATATGTTAGTAAGGTTAATATATTATCAACATATAATTATTATATAATTAATATATTAACAAGGTTAATACATAATAGTCAATTCTTTTCCAATAAAGAGATGGAAGTTGCAATTAAAAACTTAACACCATTTACATTAGCACCAAAATATATTGGAAATAATTGTTTAAAAATTATGTATAAGATTTACATGAGAAAAACTCATAAACTGCACTGAAAAAAATTAAAGAAGATCTAAATAAATACACTCCATGTTCTTAGATAGGGAGATGCTATATTGTTGAGAGGTCATCTATTTCCAACTTAACCTAGACACTTAATGCAATTCTGTTCAAAATTCCAGCAAGTTAGCTTCTAGATAGCAGCCAACAATTTAAATTTTATGTCAAAAATGAAATGATCCATAACACCCACTGAAGTCAATATTAAAGATCAAAGTCAAGAATTGATATTGCTGGATTTCAAAACTTACTTTAAAGCTACAATACTCAAGACTGTATGCTATTAACAAAATACTAGACAGATCAATGGCACAGAACAGAAAATCTAGAAACAGACACCCTGAACACTCAACTGACCTTTAACAAAGGTGCAAAGGCAATTCAATGGAAAAAGACAGTCTTTTAAACTTACAGTCCTGAGATAACTAGACATCCATATCTAAGAAAAATGAATCCACATACTAACTCTAAACCTTTCAAAATAATTAACTGAAAAGGAATCAAAGACCTAAATGAAAAACTCACAATTAAAAAAAAAATTTGCAGGGACATCCCTGGCAGTCCAGTGACTCAACACTTCCACTTCTGGGGAAGAGGTTCAATCGCTGGACAGGGACTAGGATTTCACATGCCATATGGAATAGGCAAGAAAATCTAGAAGATAACACGAGGGCAAAACTTGAGTTTGGTAATGACAGTTTAGGCACAACACCAAAAGCATAGTCCAAGAAAGAAAATAATAAGTGGAACCTTGTTAATATTAAAAACTTCTATCTGCAAAATATTCTATTAAGAGAATGAGAAACAAAGGCCACAAAAGGGTAGTTACATATGTATTTGCAGGGCAAGAATGGAGACACAGACCTAGAGAACGGGCATGTGGACACATCGGGGGACGCAGACAGTGAGATGAATTGAGAGAGTGGCATGGACAAATATGCACTACCATGTGGACAACAAGCATGTGGGGGAAGTTGCTGGGTGACACAGGATCAGCTCTGTGACGACCTAGAGGGGTGAGGTTGGGGGTGGGAGGGAGGTTCATGAGGGAGGGGATATATGTATACTGACAGCTGCTTCATACAAGAGAACCTGACACACCATTTAATTATCTTCTAATTAAAAATAATTGCTAAAAAATCTATGAATTTAAAAAGTAGAAAAAAAATCTGGAGACTCACACATAGCCACCAGAGTTATATACAACAATGCCAAATGAATAAGAGTCAAAAGTAATGAAAAGCAAAAGAAAAGAGTAACAATTTGATTCTCAAATTAAAAATCATAGAGAACAGGATAGGAAATATTCAAACATATAAGGAACTTCAAAATCTGGAATAAAAAAAACAATCACGGTAGCAAAATCATCCAATTGGTCTGGAAGAATCAAAAGTTACTTACACCAAGTAACAGAAAATACACCATAAACAAAAGCAACCATAGAAAAAATTTACCTACAAAGAAACTTTAGAAAAATGTATACAGTCTTCATGGAGGCAACAAGAAGAATTTCCTGAGTCTTAGGAAAAAGAAGGCTCAAACAGAAAAGTATGTTATGTATATTCATGACGAACAGACATTGTAAAACTGTCAATTTTCTGTAACTCCAATACACATTTAGTACCACATTCCGAGTAGCTGAAACCACAATGAAACACAGTCTCCTGTTTTTTGTACCCAGAAGTAACCACGGAAATCTTATGGAAGGAATAAAGAAAACTATTAACAAAAGTGAAAACATAAAAGTAAATAATCCCTGATGGATAGTCAGTCTCCACAGAACTTGACCCTAAGTGTGCCCAGGTGGGGGAGTACTTAAGAGACTGGCACAGATGTGCAACCTGCAAGGGAAGCAGACAGCAGGATCAGCTGCAAAAGGCTTTAAACTTGAGCCCTGGGATCATGAATCTCCACTGCTTCACTGAAGGAATCTGAGGCAGCACCTCCGAGGCCCCATGCCAGGACCACGGAGCACCAAAGTTTGGCTTGGATGTGGCAGTACAGCCCAGATCATGAAATCACCAGCACAAAGTTTGTTGTGTGTGTGCTTAGTGAGTTGTGTCCGACTCTTTGCGACCCCATGGACTGTAGCCCACCAGGCTCCTCTGTCCAAGGGGAAACTCCAGGCAAGAATACTACAGTGGGTTGCCATGGCCTCCTCCAGGGGGTCTTCCCAACCCCCGGATTGAACCCAGGTCTCCCGCACCGCAGGCAGATTCTTTACTGTCTGAGCCACCAGGGAATGCTAGTGGATAAGAACTGGCCTTTTGAAATGATCACCTTAATAGACTATCACCCAGGGACTAAAAGAGAAAAGTTAGTATCACAGGAATTGTACAAAAGGACAGAACTTCATCTCAGGACTTTTGAGCAATGACCCTGCAGTCGACTGAGAGCCCACAGTGAGAACTGTCAGGCTAAGGAGCCCCTTCACTTACTCTTCTGGAATGGTATGAGCATGGCTGGGGACAGGGCTGGACTTATACCAGAAAGGGAAGGATTTCCACGCCCTGTCAGCAGTCATATTGAATGAAGTTTCTGAGTGAGATGTGAGGGGTTCCACACCTCAGAAGACAGTCTCCCATCCTTCCCTCTCAGCTCATCTTACCTGCAGCAGCTATTTCCAGGAAGCCTCAGGTAGAAATGGTGAGATGAGACGTATGTGCAATTCATACCACGAAACTTGGGTGTTCACATTTTCGATATGAAGCCTTGTCCTCGGATCAGCAGATGGGACGTAGCCCAGCATCTACAGGGGTAAGGCAAGGCATGGAGAACGACAGAGCATCGCTTACTCCAGAAGAGGGAGCCCAGAGAGCCCTCGCTGTTGGTCTCATGGGCTCCAGGACGGCTGTTAGGCTTGGGCTCCCCAATTCTTCCTGCTGCGGGTGCTGACGCAAGTGAGAGGCATGGAGTGAGCCAGCTGACAGTTCAGGACAGGGACGTCCCAGGACCCCTTAAGAGTCAAGGGAAAGTCCACGTGCCAATCCCGGGAGAAGTTCCCCCGGAACCCCGCCTGTCCAGGTCCCGCCCCTGCTGCCCTCCTGGAGCCCAGATGCGCAGGACAGGAAGTGACGACTGCCTAAGCACTGGGGGAGTGATACCATCCTTGACAGTGCCTCTGAGAGCTGCCATTGACGGTGACCAGAGGGAGCAGTCCCAAGTGTCATCAGGTTTCAAGATCGGACGTGACGTGAGTTACGAGTGCAGGGACACGTCTCTGCACCCCGAATCCCTTTTCTATCTGAAAAGAGGGGGCTGCACAGCCTCTGGCCACCCTAGCCCTGCACTCAGACCAGAGGATCCAGCCTAGCTCTTAGGCCCCAAGACCATCCACTAACCCCTAGGGGGTCTCGGGAAAGAATGCCTCAGTCAGGCTCTGCTGGACCCCAGCTCTGCTCAGTAGAGGGAGAGCCATGAGCCCTGTGGAGTGAAGGAGGGACCCTCGGGGGGACTGAGGGTCTCCATGCAGCAGAACGGCAGCCATGTGTAAATCCCCACTCACCGCGATTTGGCTGCGGATCATCCGGGCAGCCGCCAGAAAGATCTAAAGGCTGAGGGGCTCCCTCACTGCGAATTAGGACATGGGACACTCGAAGAAGAGGGGACTTGGGTCTGAGGGGCTGGCAGCTGGTCAGTAGAGGGAGAATATCAGGGTTCCGGTAGAGTCAGGATGAGGACCATCCTCCCCGACAAACGGATGACTCAGGACCCTCCCCTGTGGTCAGGGCTTCCTCCCGGCCAAACATCGAGAAGGAGGGCGGTGGTCTGAAAGGGGAGTTTGGAGCCTGGTTGTGAAGGGGCAGCCACCAGACAGCAGAAGGGAAGGTCCTGGGACCCTCCATGGGAGGCTGAGTACGCCCTCCTCTCCTCGTCTGGGGTGACAGGGAAGGTGGCAGCGTCAATTTCAGACAGGAGAGGGAAACAGACGGGTGCAGGACACGGGGCGTTGCATATGGGGGTGTCTCGCACCAGTTTTCTTCCTGACTCTTAATGTCAGCTGAGAGGACATGCCTCCCCTGACAGCCCCCACTGCGCCCCCCCACCCCCTCTTCTAATGCCCAGGCAGGACTGTCTGCTGCACCCAGGGCTCACTCTTCCTTGCTAATCAGCGGTCTCAGGGGACATGCTGACCAGGAGAACAGGAGCCCTGTGGGTCCTGGAGCACTGGTCTCAAGGACCCTTCAGAGGCGGCTTCCATTCAAGCCAGGGAGGACTCTCCTCGCTGAAGGTTCTCAGAGCATGTCCTTGTCCCTCCTCCAGGTGCCCTCCTTGCCTGCTTTCCTGCCTGCACTCCCACCTCCAGTACCTGACCTGCTGTCAGCATGCCTCGGAGGCACAAGAACAAGTCCCATGCCCGCGGGAAACGCCACCAGGTCCGGGGGGACACTCAGGAGGCCCAGGCCAGTGCTGCTGCAGCCCCAAAGGAGGAGTGCCCCTCCTCCCCCTCTTCTGCCCCTCAGGGTTCTCCCCTGAGCTCCCCTGCTGCTGGCGACCAGGAGCTTCAGGGAGCCATGGCCCCTAGCTCTGCTGATGCAGGGCCTTCCTGTGCAGGATCTGATGAAGGTGCCCAGGGGCCAGAGGAGGAAAGTGCAGGTGCCTCCCAGGCAGCCCCTGCCACTCAGAGCACTCGCAAAGATCCTCTGGCCAGGAAGGCCAGGATACTGGTGGAGTTCCTGCTGGAGAAGTACACCAAGAAGGAGCCCATCACGCAGAATGCCCTGATGAAAATCGTCAGCAGGAAGTACAGGCAGCACTTCCCTGAGATCCTCAGTACAGCCCTTGAGCGCGTGGAGCTGGTCTTTGGCCTGGAGATGAAGGAAGTCGACCGTAGCAGGAACATCTACACCCTCATCAGCAAGCTCAACCTCGGGGGAAACGATTGTCCGAGTGGTGAGGGGGGGCTTCCGAAGTCTGGTCTCCTCATGGTGCTCCTGGGGGTCGTCTTCATGAATGGTAACCGTGCCACAGAGGAGCAGATCTGGGAATTCCTCAGTATGTTGGGGATCTATGCTGGGAGGAGGCACTGGATCTTTGGGGAGCCCAGAAGGCTCATCACCAAAGATCTGGTGCAGAAGGAGTACCTGAACTACCGCCAGGTGCCCAATAGTGATCCTCCGCGCTATGAGTTCCTGTGGGGCCGGAGAGCTTGTGCTGAGACCAGTAAGATGAAGGTACTGGAGGTTCTAGCCAAGTTCCATGGTAGGGTCCCTAGTTCCTTCCCAGACCTCTATGATGAGGTTCTGAGAGATCAGGCGGAGAGAGCAGGGCTGAGAGGTGAGGCCAGGGCTCCACCCATGGCTGACGCCTTTGCCCCTTCCAAGGCCAAGTCCCGCAGCTCCTCCCACATCTAGGGAGTGGGCAGGGCACTTTGTTCCCTTTGTGTTGGAAGAGAGCAGTCAGGCTCCTAAATAGTGCAGAGTAGTAGGGGTGGAGGGAACAAAACCCATATCTTCTTACAGTTTTAAATGGTAAGTGAGTTTAGGTCTAGTTTGTTTAACAAAATATACATCTGTTTTCTTGTATCCATATGAGAAATACCTAATGAATGATGATTTAAATTAGAGAGGTAAAGAGGTGAAGGAGGTGTTTAGTATTTTCAAATGTTCTACTTTTGATAAGGTTTATTGTGCTTCAGAATTCAAATGTATGAATCATATAAATCATAGTTTCTAGCTGTTTTAATGTTTTAAAAGTTTGAGTATTTGTAACACACTGAAAGTACTGAATATATTGTTCACAATGCAAAGAAGATAACATGACATTAGAAGAGAATTTTTCTTGAAGAGCAGTCAAGCTTCTAAAGAGCGCGTGGTAGTAGGGGGTAGATCACATTTATTTCAATCACATTTCTCTTTTGTTTCACGCGAGTAACTTCTACATTTTATTTGTTTCTTCTTTTTTTTTCAAATATTTTTACTTCCAAGAGGTTGTTTTTCTTCAGCGTACTAATTTGGTAATGATACTGCTGTTATATTCACTACTGTTTTAAAAGTTTTAAAGGTACAGTTTTGGTAGATATAAAATAAATTCAGGAGCCATCTATACTGTCTTTCTGATCTGCAAATAGGTAACATAGCACTGCAAGAGTGACTTTCATGCTAATGTGAAAGAAGACCACAGAAACTATTGAGAAACAAAAAGAAAATGGAGAAAAGAATAGAGTAAAAAGTCTGTAACTTGTGGATTACCTTATTTCCTTTAAGCTTTCTTTTAGTAAAAATAAAAAATACTCTGACTTATTTAGCTCATTTAAGAATATTTGTTTCTTTTGTGCTAATTCACTGCATATTCTCTGCTCTCTCCTGGATTAAAAATACACTCAGATGGGAAGGTGGTATTTGAGGGGTTCATAGTAATCATGCTGCTGCTGCTGCTGCTAAGTCGCTTCCGTCGTGTCCGAGTCTGTGCGACCCCATAGACGGCAGCCCACCATGCTCCCCATCCCTGGGATTCTCCAGGCAAGAACACTGGAATGGGTTGCCATTTCCTTCTCCAATGCATGAAAGTGAAACGTGAAAGTGAAGTCGCTCAGTTGTGTCCGATTTGTAGCGACCCCATGGACTACAGCCTACCAGGCTCCTCCGTCCATGGGATTTTCCAGGCAAGAGTACTGGAGTGGGGTGCCATCACCTTCTCTGATAGTAATCATAACTTTCACTTATTACAAACCAATACTTCTTCATCAGTATGCCACTGCTTTATATGTAGTACATGCATTCCAGCATTCATGCAAGATTGGATTTAGCAGACTCCATTTATGGATGGATAACTTGCCAATTTCTCAAGTTCACAAACTGATAAAGTGACCTTCCTGGGACTAGTCCCCTGATCTGTATTTGTGCAGAGCCCACAATGTGCCACTTCTCCCAGCCTAAGCCAGACATCGTCTTTTCATTCAGTTTTCCTCCAAACACTCCAAAAAATGTGTCTTGTTGGATACATGGGGCCTGGTCCCAAAGAATTGTTTTGGAATAAAGTTTAAAAAATGCTGATAAATGAATGGTATGAAAGAAGACAAAACTACTCAGGGACAAGGTGGTCATGAACACATGCAATGTCAGATACCCTGAAAAGATCAATATGCCCTCATCCTTCCTGATTCTCAGGGATATAAAAGCCTTAGCTTAAGCGCTGTGTCCTCAGGTAAATGGATGGAAGAGTCCCAGCCTCTGATAGTTATCAAGGGGAAGATTTTAGAACACTAGGTGTCCCACAGACTATATCCTGCTTCTTGCCTTGTGTGGTCATGGGGAGAGCAGTCTGTCTGAGGTGTGCCTTCCTTTCCTGCAGGGCAAGGGTGGAGGGGTTCTCAGGGACTTGAGCGCCTTGGTCTTGCAGCAGCAGCTCCAATTCTGCCCAAGTAGGAGATCCTAACAGGCATTCATAAGATTTACAGTGAGGACACTGGGTTCTGATGAGTGGACCCCCATAGCAAGGGGAATGGCACAGAGGAACAGGCAAGGGTAGCCAGGTAGTTGCTCTCTCAACTCCCAGTCTGTTGTCTCAAGAAGGCGAAAGCCTTGGCCACAGGCCAGCTGATTCAGCCAGTAGAGAGGGTGGATTCCCATATGCTACCAGAAGTCAGGGTAAGAAACCTGATCTAAGACTGGGAGACCACTGACTCCAGAAGAGAGTGGAGCCCTAGAATGTTCTCCTCAGAGGGTCCTAATAGCTTTGCACACATCTGGTTCATCCTGTCTTCCAATCAAGAACTTCCAAGAAAGTAATGCCTTTGTTCTGAAGAGCACAGCCTCAGGTGAGCAGAGGCTGCAGTCTGGGTCTGGTCAGGAGTGAGGATGAGGTCCCAGAATGAGGGGCAAGAGGACCACTCAGCCCAGAACAGGGGAGACTGTGGAGGCCCACCCCTGATGTCAGCCTTATGAGACCCACGAGAAAGCTTTCAGGCTGAAGTGCTTCTCTTTCTGCTGGAGAGGTCTCAGGGAGGTGAGAGCCTTGGTCTACTGGGAGAAGCCTCACTTCAGTACAGAGTGGAAAACTAGTGACTCCAGATAAGAATAAAGGGACTACACCTAGAACAAAGCCCTGCCCATCTACACCTCACACTGACAAATTTGGGAACGCAGGCATGATGCACCCCACACATTTCCTTTTAGAGCATCTCAGGAGGTGAGGTGCTGGGACTCAGGGGTCAACCTCAGGAGGAAATCCAGGTCATGCTAAGAGTCAAGTATTGGACCATGAGGACCAAAGGAACCACTCACACTATACCACTTTTATAGAATCCCTCCCCTAGGGTCAGCCATGAGTGACCACAGGTTGGCAGCCCTCACATCCTCTAAGGTGGTCTCAGGGAATTTAAGGCTCTAGCATGAGAGGACAGGTCTTGTTAGGAGATGGGAAGTCAGTGTGAGGACCTGGAGAGAGGACAGTAATAGTGAAAGGAGGGAGGAAATACAGGTCTTCCTAAGAGCCTGACTGAGGACAGGTGCAGCCAGCCATCAGAAGGCCTCAATTTCCAGTCCCAGCTTTCTGTCCTGAGAGACCACAGGTAGATGTGGTAAGGTAGGCAACCTAGTTTCTTGAATGTTGAGTGTCTAGACAGAATTTCTTTTCTAGACAGAGTTTCTAGACAGGTTTTCACTGTCTTCTTTCACTTTCATCAAGAGGCTTTTTAGTTTCTTTTCGATTTCTGACATAAGGGTAGTGCCATCTACATATCTGAGATTATTGATATTTCTCCCAGCAATCTTGATTCTAACTTGTGCGTCAT
Source organism: Capra hircus (assembly GCF_001704415.2). Lineage (NCBI taxonomy): Eukaryota > Metazoa > Chordata > Mammalia > Artiodactyla > Bovidae > Capra > Capra hircus. Next base: position 20,558 of record NW_017211963.1, read on the forward strand.
TCAGCTTGGCATTTCACATAATGTACTCTACATACAAGTTAAATAAGCAGGGTGACAATATACAGTCTGATGTACTCCTTTCGCAATTTGTCATCAGCCCATTGTTCCATGTCCAGTTCTAACTGTTGCTTCCTGACCTGTATACAGATTTCTCAGGAGGGAGGTTAGGTGGTCTGGTATTCCCATCTCTTAAGAATTTTCCACATTCTATTGTGATCCACACAGTCAAAGGCTTTAGGGTAGTCAATAAAGCAGAAGTAGATGCTTTTCTGGAATTCTCTTGCTTTTTCTATGACCCAATGCTGCTGCTGCTGCTGCTAAGTTGCTTCAGTTGTGTCTGACTCTGTGCGACCCCATAGACAGCAGCCCGCCAGGCTCTGCCATCCTTGGGATTCTCCAGGCAAGAACACTGGAGTGGGTTGCCATTTCCTTCTCCAATGCATAAAAGTGAAAAGTGAAATGGAAGTTGCTCAGTCGTGTCTGACTCTTCGCAACCACATGGATTGCAGCCTACCAGGTTCCTCCGTCCATGGGATTTTCCAGGCAAGAGTACTTCCCAGGCAAGAGTACCTATGATCCAATAGATGTTGGCAATTTGATCTCTGTTTCCTCTGCCTTTCCTAAATCCAGCTTGGACATCTGGACATTCTTGATTCATGTACTATTGAGGCCTAGCATGGAGAAATTTGAGCAGTACTTTGCTAGCATGTGAGATGAGTGCAATTGTGTGGTAGTTTGAACATTCTCTGGCATTGCCTTTCTTTGGGATTGGAATGACAGCTGACCTTTTCCAGTCCTGTGGCTACTGCTGAATTTTCAAAATTTACTGGCATATTAAGTGTAGCACTTTAAGCATCATCTTCCAAGATTTGCAAAAGCTCAGCTGGAATTCCATCACCTCCAGTAGCTTTGATTATAGTGATGCTTCCTAAGGCCACCTTGACTTCACATTCCAGGATGTCTATCTCTAGGTGAATGATCACTCCATCGTGGTTATTGGATCATTATTATCATTTTAGTATAGTTCTTTTGTGTATTCATGGCACCTCTTCTAAATAGCTTCTGCTTCTGTTAGGTCCACACCATTTCTGTCCTTTTTGTGCCCAATATTGCATGAAATGTTCCCCTGGTATCTCTAATTTTTTGAAGAGAATCTAGTCTTTCCCATTCTGTTGTTTTCCTCTATTTCTTTGGACTGATCACTTAGGAAGGCTTTCTTATCTCTCCTTGCTATTCTTTGGAACTCTGCATTCAGATGGATATATCTTTCCTTTTCTCCTTTGCCTTTGCTTCTCTCCTTTTCTCAGCTATTTGTAAGGATTCTTCAGACAACCATTTTGCCTTTCTAAATTTCTTTTTCTTGGAGATGGTTTTGATCACCACCTCCTGTATAATGCTACAAACCTCTGTCCATAGTTATTCAGTCACTCTGTCTTCCAGATCTAATCCCTTGAATCTATTTGTCACCTCCACTGTATAATCATATGGGATTTCATTTAGGTGCTACCTGAATGGCCTACTGCTTTCCCCTACTTCAAACTGAGCCTGAATTTTGCAATAAGGAGTCCATCTTCTGAGCCACAGTCAGCTCTCAGTCTTGTTTTTGCTGATGGTATAGAGATTTTTCACCTTTGACTGCAAAGAATATAATCAATCTGATTTTGTTATTGACCATCTGGTGATGTTCATGTGTAGAGTCTTCTCTTGTGTTGTAGGAAGACAGTGTTTGCTATGACCAGTGTGTTCTCTTGGCAACACTGTTAGCCTTTGCCCTGCTTCAATTTGGAGTTCAAGGACAAACTTGCTCTTACTCCAGTTATCACTTGACTTCCTACTTTCGCATTCCAACCCTCTATGATGAAAAGGACATATTTTCTTGGTTTTAGTTCTAGATGGTCTCGTAGGTCATCACAGAACTGTTCAACTTCAGTTTCTTTGGCATTAATGGTTGGGGCGTAGACTTGGATTACTGTTGTATTGAATGGTTTACCTTGGAAATGAACAGAGATCATTCTGTCTTTTTTGAGATTGCACCCAAGTACTGCATTTTGGACTCTTTTGTTGACTATGAGACTATTCCATTTCTTCTTTAAGATTCTTGCCCACAGTAGTAAATATAATGGTCATCTGAATTTGCTCATTGCTATCCATTTTAGTTCACTGATTACTAAAATGTTCATGTTCACTCTTGCCATCTCCTGTTCGACCACTTCCAACGTACTCTGATTCATGGACCTAACATTCCAGGTTCCTATACAATATTGTTCTTTAAAGCATCAGAGTTTACTTTCATCACCAGTCACATCCACCACTGGGCGTTGCTTTCACTTTGGCTCTGTATCTTCGTTGTTTCTGGAATTATTTCTCCACTCTTCTCCAGTAGCATATTGGGCACCTACTGACCTGGGGTGTTCCTCTTTCAGTGTCATATCTTTTTGTCTTTTCATGCTGTTCATGAGGTTCTCAAGGTAAGAATACTGAAGTGCTTGGCTTTTCCCTTCTCCATGTTTTGTCAGAACTCTCCACCATGACCTGTCTGTCTTGGTGCCGATACACGGCTTCATTGAGTTAGACAAGGCTGTGATCCATGTGATCAGCTTGGTTAGTTTTTGTGATTGTGGTTTTTATTCTGTCTGCCCTTTGATGAATAAGGTTAAGAGGCTTGTGGAAGCTTCCTGATGGGAGGGACTGGCTATGGCAATACTAAGTGACTCATACTAAGTGGCAAATATTTGTGACTCATACTAAGTGGCAAATAAATGAAATTTTGTTGCAGGTGTTCAAAGTGTCCAGGGAAAGGAGGTCTGAGGCCTCTGAGGCAAAACTCTGTTTTCCTTTCCTTTCCAGAGTTATGGACCTGACAGGATAGACATTGCTGGTAGACTGTTTGCACAATTTTATAAAAATCTTCCTACCAGTGTCTATAATTTGAGTCATCTTAACTGATGGTCAGGGAAAGAGTTGCTAGAAAGCTGGGAGGAACCAAGGGGTCACCTTGAATTTCTCATAGCCCCAACTATTTGTTTCATTTAAAGCTATTATTTACCCACTTACTTTCTCCAATTTGGGAGCTGACTGGTGCCATATTAAATAGACATTAGGATGGCAAAAGTCTGGCAATGAAGGGTCAATTTTTTGGCAGAAGCAAAATGGACTTTATCTACACATGCCACAGTGTTCACAGATTCTTTTGTTGTTGCTGCCTGTACATAAAAGTCAGCTTCAGTGTTTCTCTGATACTTGGGTTTAGTCCTTTTAGTGTGAGCTTCAATTTTGATGACAGACAACATTCTACTACAAGACATATAAGACTTCCAAAAGTTTATAATAATTCCTGAAACACTTATAATACACACCTATACAAGTCTGAAAGTGTGAGTTGCTCAGTTGTGTCTGACCCTTTGCGACCCCTTGCCCTGTAGCCGACCAGGCTTCGCTGTCCATGGAATTCTCCAGGTAAGAATACTGGAGTAGGTAGCCATTCCCTTCTCCAGGGGATGTTCCTGACCCAGAGATCGAAGTCAGATCTCTGGCACTGCAGGCAGATTCCTTACTGTCTGAGCCACCTGGTAAGCCAGACACAATGTAAAAAAGGCTTAACATTACTTCTTATTTGGCAATGCTTCCCATGTAATTTAACATAACCAATATTCTTAATTAGTTTAATATCTCTCTTTTTATAAGGAGAGAGAACAAATCTTTGAGATATTTCAGGGGCCCTCTGAAATAACGTATACCTCAAAGCTACTTCTAAGTCAAAAAGACATGTAGAATTTGATTTGGAAGAAGCTTGTCAAAATATCAAAGAGGCTTTAAAACATTTAGTCACATAGATCACTGGGAAAAAATGCTTAGTTATCCATTTAACCAAAATAACAATTAAAGACTTCATAGGGCAAATATAGGTTATATGGTTCTGAATAAAATTTAGCTCTTTTACCATCCAGAGGACTAGGTTTACTTAAGCAATCATGTTCTGATAAAGATAAAACAAGATACTATATATATATATATATATATATATATATATATATATATGTATGTATGTATATGGTCAGATTCCTTCAAGGTAAAGAAAAACTTTCGTAATTTCTTTTTACCAAGAACAAACCCATAGAAAAAAGACAGTTTGTCCTTTGAACAGAGATAAAACCAAATTCCAATTTTATACCAGGTTACTTTTGATACTTAAACTCATTTACTTAATTAAATTGATTCCAATTTTATTTATTCCTGACCCACACATAAAATTCCTTTCCAAAGATTTAGTTTTTCACAAAACTTACAATTTTCTATGTCCATTTTAGTTTGTGCCTTTGTTTTCTTTCCCATTTGGGAATAATCAACCTTACAAAAAACTACCTTCTTTTTCCTTAACAAAAACATCTCCATACCATATAACTTTTATTACCACCAAACACATTCTATTTCTGTTATTATATTCAGTAGCTTTAACCACATATTAAACTTCTTAATCCTTTTAATTTTAATTTTTTAGTGAAAATAAAGAAGTAAACAATTCTTCATTGTATTAATATTTTGTGGCTCGGCAAGCTTAAAAATACACTTTATAATTTCTAGAAATAGAATAATCTATCAATAAAGCATAAGGTACATTTATTAATAAACAAAAACATACTTAGTCTCTTGTAGTAAGAGGTGAAATATATGCAAACTTAGACTTGTTCAACAATGAATGTTTAGTATTTTATCTTATTTGGGAATGACTAAACAGTCAACAAATTTTCATCACTTAATTTAACTTAGCAAAACTCTAAGAGTATAAATTACCAAAGAGATTTAAGAAACAACTTGAGTAGACATATCACAAAACGATTATTTTTAAAAAGTTCACCCAAAAACTCCTATCTCATTTATATCTATTTAATTCTTTTGTCCTTAATAATCATACTTAGATTACTCATGAAAACTTCATTAAAGCATTTAGTCATTATCTTAAGACCTTTTGACTCTTTTTGTTTGTTTGTTCCAGACAAATGTTGCAACAGAGACATTACTTCATTTGACTAGTAAACCCAGTAGAACAAAAGTTGGTTATCCATATTTTATTTTATGCTAACTCTGAAGATATACCCATATTAATCCAGTAAGCTTAAATTTAGCTTTTATTTACTGAATATTTTCTAGCTCATGTGAACTCGAAAAATATCTGGGTTGATGTTTATTAAACTTTTAAGAATTTTTATATAAGCACTAAATTTTTTAAGGCAATTAAATAGAGCTTTTTTACAAATATGATTTTGGCAACATAATCTGGAAGTAGAAAGATACCATATTTATAGTGTCTATACATATAGACATACAGACAATTAGCTCAAAGTTTTCACTGTAAAACTTTAGTCATGAATCGGGTACAGTACAAAACTCACTGGTTTATAAATAACAACTGGAGTTAATTAAGTATACTCATTCAGATGGGTAGGGTATGTTTCTTTGTTTGTGGAGAAGACTTTTAAGATCCGTATTTTCCCTTGACAAGCAATTTTAAAGAGACTGTTTAAGCAAGGGGGTGTTTTAGCAGTATGAGGTCCATTTTCTATTTTTATTTTTAATTCTACAGACTAAGCTAACCCAGACTCATTCTCAGGTGCTGTGACCTGTGTTAACATTTGAAAGACATGACAGAATTTATAACTTCGAGGGCAGAGAAAAAAATTGTGAGTTTTCTCCTAGGAGTTTTGGAGCATATTATTCTATTGTCATAAATATTTGAGTAATTACTATTAATTTTTTTCTTAAGTAAAGGAAAATTTTTACTCTAATACCCTGATTATTTATAATATCTACAAGCATTTTAGTAGGGATGGGCAAAGCCTTGGGACTTGTCAAGTTAGGTGTGTTTTGACTTGCTTCTAGAATTGTATTTCTGATTTTATATTTACAAGACAAAGACAGTTGTTTTTGTTAGCCTTTTGGCTCCAGCTGATTTGTTCTGAGATTATGTGTAGGAGGTCCTGAAAATTTACTGAGGAAGCAGGATTATTTTTAAGGAGAATTTTGTTGGATTTCTGTTTAAGTTCTTTCATCATAATAAGGAATATCTTAAGGGCAGTCATTATAATTTTTTTCCTTTCAATTTGATCCTCATGTAAGTATCAATATGACAGATGTTTATGATGACAGCTCCCACAAAATGTTTTCCTTTTAAATACAGCCAATTTAAAGGATCCATCATCTGGCCATTGGCAAGTAGGCTCTTATATTAATTTCAAACAGCAACTCAAACCAGTAAGTTTTTTTAAATTATTATTGCTTAACCAAGGATGCAAGAAACATATTACAAGAGAGTATTTAGCCCTCACAAGATCCAGAAAGTTCATTCCCCAGAGTTAGTCAAAAAAGTAAAAGCCTTTTTGTTGCTACAGGTGGTATGAATGATGTAGTGAAAACAAGCTCTCTAGTGTCCCACAAAATGTGGGCACTCTAGCCATAAGCTCACTAATTCATGACACCAGGCAGGCACTATTGGCATGAGGCTTTCCAGTGCTAACAAGAAACACAAGCTGAGATGACAAATGCCCCTTATGGACCAGGACCCCTTATGACAAACCCCCCTGAGAGCTGGCCCAACCCGACAAAGGGAGTGTTGCTGGTGGCTTCATGTCTTGGAACTCCAGTCTATTCAACAAGCCACCAGATATACCCCAGTAAATGTACCTCCTGGATGGCAGAGATCAGACAGAATATTCTCACTGGACAAAATGATGAGCTCTCAAGATTAGAAAAGAAGATGGAAAGTATAATCTCATCTGGTTTCTACTTATGGGAACTACAGCAAAGTTTGTCTAAATAGATGCAGGTCTGATGAGAATTGCTGACTCACCACTCTGTGAGGCTGGTTGGAACAGCAGGCTTATAGAGCCTATCCCTGCTGTACTGCCCTATGGTTCTTTCTCCTTATGACAAAGGACACAACAGACAACGTAAAACAGTGACCATGTTGAGAAGAAAAGAATCCCTAAGTCTCCCTAAGTCCAAGGAACTAGCTACACAAAATATTACCTCCTGCTAATCTAAATTTAGAGAGAAAAAAAGGGACTCTGACTACTTTCCCTCACATCAGATCGTGAAGGCAGAGATCTGGGAGACTGACATGATAAGACATCTTACCTTCTGTGGCCTTTGTCAGATGTCCCAGGATCTCTCCAGTAGCAGCAGTCTCAGGATGAGAAACCTCCTGGCTGTCTTGCCAACTGTCAGGGAGGGAGAAATTTATGCCTCTGTGCCTCTTGGGTTCCTGTGATTGGACTAATAACAAAAATTGACACAGACAGGTTAACAGGAGAAGAAACAAATTGTAATTCGTGTGCATGAGGGTGTCCTAGAAATGGGACCTAAAGAAGTGGCCAAAGCAGGCAGCTTTTTATATGTTTTAGACCTAGAAACAATACGTTTTTGAGGAATGGACAGGACAAATAAACGTAAGTTTTGAGGGCTCAATTAGTGAAGAATCTAAACAGAATTTGAGCTTAGGGTAGTAAATTAAAGACATTTGTGTATACAGACTTCTCTGACTGAATTCTCTATTTTTGGCTATAAGGGTGTTCTTCTACCTCCACATGGAGGCAGTGCATCTCTCATATGACAGACTTCTTTCCTGCTTTCAGGGAGACAGAAAAGAGGGTCAGAATATCACTCCTGCAATGGTCTTTTCTTAGGTAACCTGACTACAAGGTAATCAATATGTCACTGTGGCATATTTTGGGGCAACCTCCATTGAGCCCCAACAAGTGAGATGCACAAGAGCCACTCTGTTGACACTTTCTGCCTTGAACAGGTAGAGCCAAACCCCAATACACTAAAAGAGCATTTTAATTGGGTTATCTTGAGTACTTTGGCAAATTCTAAGAGCGGGCTAGATTTTGGTGGGGAAAAAAACACATAAAAACAGACATGGTTTAGATAGAAGGGAAACTGGACTAAAAGAGTTGGTACATGACAAAATTCCAGGAAATTTGAGTTGCTTCCAGGTGGGGGGCAGAAACCTCCACACCAAACTTAAATAATAAATCCTCTAACATGGAAAAGATACTTAATTTTACTTGCTAAAGCTAAATTTTGACTGATTTGGTATTGTTCTGTCTGAGAGCGCTGCATTTCCCCTGACTTATGCTGGATTTAAGAAAACATTCCTACACAGGAAGGTGATATTGTCTAGGTAAAAATAATAACTGCCATTCATTAAACATCCAATATTTGCCAGGATTTTGATGGGTGCCTTATACACAATAAATACATTCCTACAGTCATACAGTTCACTTCAGTTCAGTCACTCAGTCGTGTCGAACTCTTTGTGACCCCATGAATTGCAGCATGCCAGGCCACCTTGTCCCATCCACCAACTCCTGGGAGTTCACTCAAACTCACGTCCATCGAGTCCGGTGATGCCATCCAGCCATCTCATCCTCTGTCGTCCCCTTCTCCTCCTGCCCCAAATCCCTTCCAGCATCAGAGGCTTTTCCAATGAGTCAACTCTTCCCATGAGGTGGCCAAAGTATTGGAGTTTCAGCTTTAGCATCATTCCTTCCAAAGGACACAGTCATACAAGATAGAGTTTATCAAATTCATTTGGCAGGTGAAGAAACTTGCATTATTCTCATATTCACAAGGTGGTAAGTAACAGAGCTAGACCGGACTCCTGGTCAGAACTTCTCTAAGGCACACTCTTTCTACCACTCCCATCCTGAAGTTGACCTTGTGTATTTTTTACTCACTTTTCTTCTCTCTATTCTGGAATACATCTCAGGTGATTGAAGAAATAATAAAAACAAAATGCAGTGTGTGCCCAAAGTACTGCATTGAAATACATAAACAGGGGAATAAGAACCCAAATAATGAGGGGTATGAATAATGAAAAGAACGTTACTACCTGGTAACAGTATGATCATTTATATGTGGAGTGTCAGTTAACGATGAAATAGGGTGGGTCTCACGAAATTATCAGGCTCCCCCAATTTCTGTAGTACGCAAGTCTCATAGAACAGAAGTTGTATCCGGAAGCCAAATCTGGGTGGTAAAGAGAAGAAAGAAATCAGCATGTTTTTTGATTTTCTCTCTGAAAGCTCAACTACCATCTAAGTCCTCTACCTGGCACTTCAGCTTCCCTATCTTACATCATTCCTGGGACACAGACCCATTGCCCTTAAGACTCATAGCAGAAATAGTACATAGGAGTTTGCATGGATATGGCTTCTACAAGGAAGTTCAGTTCAGTTCAGTCACTCAGGAGTGTCCGACTCTGCAACCCCATGAATCGCAGCACGCCAGTCCTCCCTGTCCATCACCAACTCCCAGAGTTCACTCAGGCTCACGTCCATCGAGTCCGTGATGCCATCCAGCCATCTCATCCTCGGTCGTTCCCTTCTCCTCCTGCCCCAATCCCTCCAGGATCAGAGTCTTTTCCAGTGAGTCAACTCTTCGCATGAGGTGGCCAAAGTACTGGAGTTTCAGCTTTAGCATCATTCCTTCCAAAGTAATCCCAGGGCTGATCTCCTTCAGAATGGACTGGTTGGATCTCCTTGCAGTCCAAGGGACTCTCAAGAGTCTTCTCCAGCCACCACAGTTCAAAAGCATAAATTCTTCAGCCGCTCACCCTTCTTCGCAGTAAAACTCTCACATCCATACATGAACAAGGAAAAACCACAGCCTTGACTACACGGACCGTAGTCGGCAGAGTAATGTCTCTGCTTTTGAATATGCTATCTAGGTTGGTCATAACTTTTCTTCCAAGGAGTAAGCGTGTTTTAATTTCATGGCTGCAGTCCCCATCTGCAGTGATTTTGGAGCCCAAAACAATAAAATCTGACACTGTTTCCACGGTTTCCTAATATATTTCCCATGAAGTGATGGGACCGGGATGCCATGATCTCCGTTTTTTGAATGTTGAGCTTTAAGCCTACTTTTCACTCTTCACTTTCACTTTCATCAACAGGCTTTTTAGCTCCTCTTCACTTTCTGCCATAAGGGTGGTGTTATCTGCATATCTGAGGTTATTGATATTTCTCGAGACAATCTTGATTCCAGCTTGTGTTTCTTCCGTCCTGCGTTTCTCATCATGTACTCTGCATATAAGTTAAGTAAGCAGGGTGACAATTTACAGCCTTGATGTACCCCTTTTCCTATTGGGAACAAGTCTGTTGTTCCATGTCCAGCTCTAACTGTTGCTTCCTGACCTGCATACAGATTTCTCAAGAGGCAGGTCAGGTGATCTGGTATTCCCATCTCTTTCAGTAGTTTCCATGGGTTATTGTGAAGCCATTCATTAAAGAGACAGGAGCTGAGACAGGACTCGGGTGCAGGACTACTGAGGAGAACACCACCCGATCGTGTAGGGAGTCCTGCAGGGACAACCCTATACCTACTCTTAGACCTGTGCCATCAGGCAGCTTCCTGCAAGGAAAGTCTCAAGTAGGTGAGGACCTCGTTGTGAGGACAGTGACAGAAGGAGGTGCCCAAGGTCCGGGAAGGAGTGGAATTGAGCAGCTTATGTGAAACTGAGGGTGCCCTCCACTCCCCGAGGGGGCGCCAGAGATCAAGGCACTATCTATGGTGAGGCGCTCACTTCCTCCTAGGTAGTAGCTAGCACTCACTTCTTGCTAGGCGGCTAAGGAAGGAGAGCGAGTTTGCCTCTGGCGGTGGTGCGTGGGCTCAGGCGTGTGAGCATTTGCAGGCTCCAGCAGGAACCTAGTCAAGGTGAGGAGCCTGAATGAGGAATGGGAGACAACTCCCCCCAAACTCCCAACCTCCCCCACCCCGTGTCGCCCGGCCCTCCCGTCCGTGCCTTGTCTCCAGCTCCGTGCATCGTCCCCCCTCCCCGGTGTCTCGATCCCCAACCCCGTGCCTCGCGCCCACAAAGCCCTGACGCTCTGGTGGAGGAAGATTCCTGCCAGAGGCTCTCCGGGAGGTGAGGACCTTGGTTGAAGTGGGTGGCCCCAGTTCGGATGGGGAAGAAGACCCTAAGAAGGGTCTGAGAGAGGAAACGCAGGTGGAAAGTCCGAACAAGGCCCTGCTTGTTGCTCAGAGGACCCAAGCATGGCGGTCAGGTAGAGGCAAGCCTTCCTTTTCTATAGGATGGATTAGGAGCTCGACCGCCTTGCCCTGAAGGAATTCGAGGGCGCAACTCTTGAGTGAGGTCTGAGGGGACCTCAACCCCAGAACAGTGAAGTGGCACAGGACTTGTGTTTCCGGTCAAGCTTGGCAAGACCCGAACATGGGGATCAGCCTGACTTCTTTGAGGAGGGTTGGAGATTGTGAAGGTGTTGACTTTTTTTTAGGGGAGGGGCCTCAAGGTAGCAAAGGAAGGCATTCTAGGGTGGCCAGGGGTTGGGATGAGGACCCTCTGTGAGGACAGAGGGAATTCCTGCCCTGCTGGCAGCCTGGCGTGTCTGTGCAACTGGTGATGTGATGACCGACCCTCATTTTCTCTTAGGGTATGGCGAGGATAGAATTGTGAAGGGATGGGGGGCGGGGGGGGCGAGGCAGGAAGGCCGCACGTGGAGCAGGTGAAAGATGTTATTCATAAGGAGTAGTTTATTGCCCCACAGTAGAAGGATTTCCAGATCTCTCCAGGAGTTGTATGGGGGTACAAAAGAATCCATCCCCTATTCTCAGCCTGAGAGACCATGGGAAAGCGGGAGAACCCTGGTATGTTACTGGGTTGTTGTCTCAGGAGAGGCTGGCAGGAAGACAGAAATCCCAGACCATGCAAAGGGTCAAAGGAAAGATTGAGAGGACTGCCAATCATGGAATCAGTTCAATTCATTCTGGTCACTCAGTCATGTCTGACTCTTTGTGACCCCATGGACTGCAGCATGCCAGGCTTCCCTGTCCATCAGCAACTCCCAGCACTTAATGAAAACTCATGTCCATCGAGTTGGTGATGCCATCCAACCATCTCACCCTCTGTCGTCCCCTTTTCCTCCCGTCGTCAATATTTCCCAACATCAGGGTCTTTTCCAATGAATCCGTTCTTCCCATAAAGTGCCCAAAGTATTCAGCTTCAGCATCGGTCCCTCCGATGAATATTCAGGACTGATTTCCTTTAGGTTTGACTCGTTTAATCTCCTTGCAGTCTAAGGGACTCTCAAGAGTCTTCTCCAATACCACAGTTCAAAGCGTCAATGCTTTGGTGCTCAGGTTTTCTTTTTTTTTTCTATACAAAGCAATGCATAGTTTATTATTATTAAAATTATGTCAGATTTACAAATTGCATATTGATAAACACATTTGACAGAAACTATTATAAACCCAAATTGCATTATTTCTTTTTTTTTAATAATTTTTTATTTTTTTTTAATTTTAAAATCCTTAATTCTTACATGCGTTCCCAAACACGAACCCCCCTCCCACCTCCCTCCCCTCAACATCTCTCTGGGTCATCCCCATGCACCAGCCCCAAGCAAGCTGCACCCTACGTCAGACATGGACTGGCGATTCAATTCTTACATGACAGTATACATGTTAGAATTCCCATTCTCCCAAATCATCCCACCCTCTCCCTCTCCCTCTAAGTCCAAAAGTCTGGTATACACATCTGTGTCTTTTTTCCTGTCTTGCATGCAGGGTCGTCATTTCCATCTTCCTAAATTCCATATATATGTGTTAGTATACTGTATTGGTGTTTTTCTTTCTGGCTTACTTCACTCTGTATAATTGGCTCCAGTTTCACCCATCTCATCAGAACTGATTCAAATGAATTCTTTTTAACGGCTGAGTAATACTCCATTGTGTATATGTACCACAGCTTTCTTATCCATTCATCTGCTGATGGACATCTAGGTTGTTTCCATGTCCTGGCTATTATAAACAGTGCTGTGATGAACACTGGGGTACATGTGTCTCATTCAATTCTAGTTTCCTCGGTGTGTATGCCCAGCAGTGGGATTGCTGGGTCATAAGGTAGTTCTATTTGCAATTTTTCTTAACAGTCCAACTCTCACATCCATACAGTCCAGTTCAGTCGCTCAGTCATGTCCGACTCATTGCGACCCCATGAAGCACAGCATGTCAGGCCTCCCTGTCCATCACCAGCTCCCAGAGTTCCCTCAGACTCACGTCCATCGAGTCCGTGATGCCATCCAGCCATCTCATCCTCGGTCGTTCCCTTCTCCTCCTGCCCCAATCCCTCCCAGGATCAGAGTCTTTTCCAGTGAGTCAACTCTTCGCATGAGGTGGCCATAGTACTGGAGTTTCTTTTCAGCTTTAGCATCATTCCTTCCAAAGAAATCCCAGGGCTGATCTCCTTCAGAATGGACTGGTTGGATCTCCTTGCAGTCCAAGGGACTCTCAAGAGTCTTCTCCAGCACCACAGTTCAAAAGCATCAGTTTCTTCGGCGCTCAGCCTTCTCCACGGTCCAACTCTCACATCCCTGCATGACCACCGGAAAAACCACAACCTTGACTAGAGGGACCGTAGTTGGCAAAGTAATGTCTCTGGTTTTGAATATGCTATCTAGGTTGGTCATAACTTTTCTTCCAAGGAGTAAGCGTGTTTTAATTTCATGGCTGCAGTCCCCATCTGCAGTGATTTTGGAGCCCAAAGCAATAAAGTCTGACACTGTTTCCACGGTTTCCCCATCTATTTCCCATGAAGGGATGGGACCGGATGCCATGATCTTCGTTTTCTGAACGTCGAGCTTTAAGCCAACTTTTTCACTCTCCACTTTCACTTTCATCAACAGGCTTTTTAGTTCCTCTTCACTTTCTGCCATAAGGGTGGTGTCATCTGCATATCTGAGGTTATTGATATTTCTCGCGACAGTCTTGATTCCAGCTTGTGTTTCTTCCAGTCCGGCGTTTCTCATGATGTACTCTGCATATAAGTTAAGTAAGCAGGGTGACAATTTACAGCCTTGATGTACCCCTTTTCCTATTGGGAACCAGTCTGTTGTTCCATGTCCAGCTCTAACTGTTGCTTCCTGACCTGCATACAGATTTCTCAAGAGGCAGGTCAGGTGATCTGGTATTCCCATCTCTTTCAGTAGTTTCCACTGGTTATTGTGAAGCCATTCATTAAAGAGACAGGAGCTGAGACAGGACTCGGGTGCAGGACTACTGAGGAGAACACCACCCGATCGTGTAGGGAGTCCTGCAGGGACAACCCTATACTTACTCTTAGACCTGTGCCATCAGGCAGCTTCCTGCAAGGAAAGTCTCAAGTAGGTGAGGACCTCGTTGTGAGGACAGTGACAGAAGGAGGTGCCCAAGGTCCGGGAAGAGTGGAATTGAGCAACTGTGGGTGCCCTCCACTCCCCGAGGGGGCGCCAGAGATCGAGGCACTATCTATGGTGAGGCGCTCACTTCCTCCTAGGTAGTAGCTAGCACTCACTTCTTGCTAGGCGGCTAAGGAAGGAGAGCGAGTTTGCCTCTGGCGGTGGTGCGTGTGCTCAGGCGTGTGAGCATTTGCAGGCTCCAGCAGGAACCTGGTCAAGGTGAGGAGCCTGAATGACGAATGGGAGACAACCCCCCCCAAACTCCCAACCTCCCCCACCCCGTGTCGCCCGGCCCTTCCGTCCGTGCCTTGTCCCCAGCTCGGTGGATCTTCCCCCCTCCCCGGTGCCTCGCCACCCCCAACCCCGTACCTCGCGCCCACAAAGCCCTGACGCTCTGGTGGAGGAAGATTCCTGCCCAGAGGCTCTCCGGGAGGTGAGGACCTTGGTTGAAGTGGGTGGCCGCAGTTCAGAGGGGGAAGAAGACCCTAAGAAGGGTCTGAGAGAGGAAACGCAGGTGGAAAGTCCGAACAAGGCCCTGCTTGTTGCTCAGAGGACCCAAGCATGGCGGTCAGGTAGAGGCGAGCCTTCCTTTTCTATAGGATGGATTAGGAGCTCGACCGCCTTGCCCTGAAGGAATTCGAGGGCGCAACTCTTGAGTGAGGTCTGAGGGGACCTCAACCCCAGAACAGTGAAGTGGCACAGGACTTGTGTTTCCGGTCAAGCTTGGCAAGACCCGAACATGGGGATCAGCCTGACTTCTTTGAGGAGGGTCTTGGAGATTGTGAAGGTGTTGACTTTTTTTAGGGGAGGGGCCTCAAGGTAGCAAAGGAAGGCATTCTAGGGTGGCCAGGGGTTGGGATGAGGACCCTCTGTGAGGACAGAGGGAATTCCTGCCCTGCTGGCAGCCTGGCGTGTCTGTGCAACTGGTGATGTGATGACCGACCCTCATTTTCTCTTAGGGTATGGCGAGGATAGAATTGTGAAGGGATGGGGGGCCGGGGGGCGAGGCAGGAAGGCCGCACGTGGGGCAGGTGAAAGATGTTATTCATAAGGAGTAGTTTATTGCCCCCACAGTAGAAGGATTTCCAGATCTCTCCAGGAGTTGTATGGGGGTACAAAAGAATCCATCCCCTATTCTCAGCCTGAGAGACCATGGGAAAGCGGGAGAACCCTGGTATGTTACTGGGTTGTTGTCTCAGGAGAGGCTGGCAGGAAGACAGAAATCCCAGACCATGCAAAGGGTCAAAGGAAAGATTGAGAGGACTGCCAATCATGGAATCAGTTCAATTCATTCTGGTCACTCAGTCATGTCTGACTCTTTGTGACCCCATGGACTGCAGCATGCCAGGCTTCCCTGTCCATCAGCAACTCCAAGCACTTAATGAAAACTCATGTCCATCGAGTTGGTGATGCCATCCAACCATCTCACCCTCTGTCGTCCCCTTTTCCTCCCGTCGTCAATATTTCCCAACATCAGGGTCTTTTCCAATGAATCCGTTCTTCCCATAAAGTGCCCAAAGTATTCAGCTTCAGCATCGGTCCCTCCGATGAATATTCAGGACTGATTTCCTTTAGGTTTGACTCGTTTAATCTCCTTGCAGTCTAAGGGACTCTCAAGAGTCTTCTCCAATACCACAGTTCAAAGCGTCAATGCTTTGGTGCTCAGGTTTTCTTTTTTTTTTCTATACAAAGCAATGCATAGTTTATTATTATTAAAATTATGTCAGATTTACAAATTGCATATTGATAAACACATTTGACAGAAACTATTATAAACCCAAATTGCATTATTTCTTTTTTTTTAATAATTTTTTATTTTTTTTTTAATTTTAAAATCCTTAATTCTTACATGCGTTCCCAAACACGAACCCCCCTCCCACCTCCCTCCCCTCAACATCTCTCTGGGTCATCCCCATGCACCAGCCCCAAGCAAGCTGCACCCTACGTCAGACATGGACTGGCGATTCAATTCTTACATGACAGTATACATGTTAGAATTCCCATTCTCCCAAATCATCCCACCCTCTCCCTCTCCCTCTGAGTCCAAAAGTCTGGTATACACATCTGTGTCTTTTTTCCTGTCTTGCATGCAGGGTCGTCATTTCCATCTTCCTAAATTCCATATATATGTGTTAGTATACTGTATTGGTGTTTTTCTTTCTGGCTTACTTCACTCTGTATAATTGGCTCCAGTTTCACCCATCTCATCAGAACTGATTCAAATGAATTCTTTTTAACGGCTGAGTAATACTCCATTGTGTATATGTACCACTGCTTTCTTATCCATTCATCTGCTGATGGACATCTAGGTTGTTTCCATGTCCTGGCTATTATAAACAGTGCTGTGATGAACATTGGGGTACATGTGTCTCATTCAATTCTAGTTTCCTCGGTGTGTATGCCCAGCAGTGGGATTGCTGGGTCATAAGGTAGTTCTATTTGCAATTTTTCTTAACAGTCCAACTCTCACATCCATACAGTCCAGTTCAGTCGCTCAGTCATGTCTGACTCATTGCGACCCCATGAAGCACAGCATGTCAGGCCTCCCTGTCCATCACCCAGCTCCCAGAGTTCCCTCAGACTCACGTCCATCGAGTCCGTGATGCCATCCAGCCATCTCATCCTCGGTCGTTCCCTTCTCCTCCTGCCCCAATCCCTCCAGGATCAGAGTCTTTTCCAGTGAGTCAACTCTTCGCATGAGGTGGCCATAGTACTGGAGTTTCTTTTCAGCTTTAGCATCATTCCTTCCAAAGAAATCCCAGGGCTGATCTCCTTCAGAATGGACTGGTTGGATCTCCTTGCAGTCCAAGGGACTCTCAAGAGTCTTCTCCAGCACCACAGTTCAAAAGCATCAGTTTCTTCGGCGCTCAGCCTTCTCCACGGTCCAACTCTCACATCCCTGCATGACCACCGGAAAAAACCACAACCTTGACTAGAGGGACCGTAGTTGGCAAAGTAATGTCTCTGGTTTTGAATATGCGATTTAGGTTGGTCATAACTTTTCTTCCAAGGAGTAAGCGTGTTTTAATTTCATGGCTGCAGTCCCCATCTGCAGTGATTTTGGAGCCCAAAGCAATAAAGTCTGACACTGTTTCCACGGTTTCCCCATCTATTTCCCATGAAGGGATGGGACCGGATGCCATGATCTTCGTTTTCTGAACGTTGAGCTTTAAGCCAACTTTTTCACTCTCCACTTTCACTTTCATCAACAGGCTTTTTAGTTCCTCTTCACTTTCTGCCATAAGGGTGGTGTCATCTGCATATCTGAGGTTATTGATATTTCTCGCGACAGTCTTGATTCCAGCTTGTGTTTCTTCCAGTCTGGCGTTTCTCACGATGTACTCTGCATATAAGTTAAGTAAGCAGGGTGACAATTTACAGCCTTGATGTACCCCTTTTCCTATTTGGAACCAGTCTGTTGTTCCATGTCCAGCTCTAACTGTTGCCGTCCTGACCTGCATACAGATTTCTCAAGAGGCAGTCAGGTGGATCTGGTATTCCCATCTCTTTCAGTAGTTTCCACTGGTTATTGTGAAGCCATTCATTAAAGAGACAGGAGCTGAGACAGGACTCGGGTGGCAGGACTACTGAGGAGAACACCACCCGATCGTGTAGGGAGTCCTGCAGGGACAACCCTATACCTACTCTTAGACCTGTGCCATCAGGCAGCTTCCTGCAAGGAAAGTCTCAAGTAGGTGAGGACCTCGTTTGTGAGGACAGTGACAGAAGGAGGTGCCCAAGGTCCGGGAAGGAGTGGAATTGAAG
>NW_017211964.1:0-26858 GCF_001704415.2 Capra hircus
AAATGTCTCTATCACAGTTAGCAATATCTCTGGGTGATCAGGTTCACTTTCTGAGTGGCTCGTACAGCAACAGGCATGAAGTCTATTTGAACATGAGCTGTTGTGACAATTCCTGATCTTTGCATCAAGTCATGTAGCTTCACCTTTGCAGGACTTCAGGAAATGGCATTGTTAGTTCTCAGTGATTCAAGTCAAACAATGGGAGAGTGAGTGGATCAAGATGGCAGAGGTGTATCGCTCAGAGCTCACTGTCTCCCCACAGACACATCAAAAGATTGGGAAATGGGAATTTTAGTAAGAAGTTGCAGCTAGATATGGGTGGACACTAGAAAAATTCAGGATCCAACCCAGTTTGCAGGTAAATAATAATACTTCAAGGAAACATAATACCACTAGAACTAATATCCACACATGTGTAGTACACTTCTATTGAACCATTTTTTTGCTGTCTATCATCTCCCTCATTTCTACCGAAGACAGGAAAACTAAGACCTAATTTGTTTGCAAAGGAAGTCTACATTCAATTAACTGGCCTGATTATCTAAGTACAGTAAGAATAACAATTTGCCATATAGGCGCTTTTAAATCTGCTTGCTGGAACGGTTTATAAGGAGTGTCCAGAAGGAAATTTTAATAGCCTCTTGAGGCTAGGAAGCCACAGCAAACACTTGTGTCAAACTTAGAGATCTGGATGAATTCCTCTCTTCCTGAAGTCCCAAAACATCCTAAAAGTTCCTGTGCCTGCCGGAAGTGATCTTCTTACTCACTTGGTAAGGCTGATGGGAATTCTGTCAGCAAGTTCCCAGGCTGTTTTTTCCAATGGGTTTTTATGGCTCCATGGAAAAAGCAGAGAGTTCCAGAAAAACATCTATTTCTGCTTTATTGACTATGCAAAGCCTTTGACTATTTGGATCACAATAAACTGTGGAAAATTCTGAAAGAGATGGGAACCACAGACCACTGACCTGCCTCTTGAGAAACCTATATGCAGGTAAGGAAGCAACAGTTAAAACTGGACATGGAACAACAGACTGGTTCCAAATAGGAAAAGGAGTACGTCAAGGCTGTATATTGTCACTCTGCTTATTTAAATTATATGCAGAGTCCATCATGAGGAACGCTGGGCTGAAAGAAGCACAAGCTGGAATCAATGGCCGGGGAATATTAATAACCTCAAATATGCACACAACCCTTATGCATAAAAAGTTGAAAAAGTTGAAAATGTGAAAAAGTTGGCTTAAAGTCAACATTCAGAAAACGAAGATCATGGCATCTGGTCCCATCACTTCATGGGAAATAGATGGGGAAACAGTGGAAACGGTGTCAGATTTTTATTTTGGGCTCCAAAATCACTGCAGATGGTGACTTCAGCCATGAAATTAAAAGACACACTCCTTGGAAGAAAAGTTATGGCAACTAAAAATCCATAGGGAAAAGCAGACATGAGTTTGCCCAAAGGTCCATCTAGTCAAGGCTATGGTTTTTCCAGTGGTCATGTA
Organism: Capra hircus; assembly: GCF_001704415.2. Taxonomy (NCBI): domain Eukaryota; kingdom Metazoa; phylum Chordata; class Mammalia; order Artiodactyla; family Bovidae; genus Capra; species Capra hircus. The sequence continues at coordinate 1,500 of NW_017211964.1, forward strand.
TGGATGTGAGAGTTGGACTGTGAAGAAGGCTGAGCACTGAAGAATTGATGCTTTTGAACTGTGGTGTTGGAGAAGACTCTTGAGAGTCCCTTGGACTGCAAGGAGATCCAACCAGTCCATTCTGAAGGAGATCAGCCCTGGGATTTCTTTGGAAGGAATGATGCTAAAGCTGAAACTCCAGTACTTTGGCCACCTCATGCGAAGAGTTGACTCATTGGAAAAGACTCTGATGCTGGGATTGGGGGCAGGAGGAGAAGGGGACGACAGAGGATGAGATGGCTGGATGGCATCACGGACTCGATGGACGTGAGTCTGAATGAACTCCGGAGTTGGTGATGGACAGGAAGGCGTGGCGTGCTGCGATTCATGGGTCACAAAGAGTTGGACACGACTGAGTGACTGAACTGAAAGCCCATGTTCCTAATTCTTATATTGCTAGAGTGCAGTTTTTGTATATTTCTGTCAATCCTCCCTGAAGTTTGTGGGTCATAGGGACAACGATAATTTCAAGAAGCCTGCAAGGTTTTGTTAAAGCTTGTATAATTTGCCAGGAAAATGTGTGCCTGGATCACACTTGATAAACCAAGCAGAGAACACATTTTCTCACACTTTCTTTGCCACTGTAAGGAATCATCAGCCTTGCAAGGGAAGGCTTCAACTCATCCAGAAAATATAGGAATGACAAGAATATTTTGATGACTCATCTCTTCTGTTCAGTCTCTTGGTCGTGTCTGACTCTTTGCAACCCATGGACTGCAGCATGCCAGGCTTCCCTGTCCATCACCAATTCCCAGAGCTTGCCAAAACTCATGTCCATTGAGTAGGTGATGCTGTCCAACCATTTCATCCTCTGCCCTTCCTTCTCTTCCTGCCTTCAATCTTTCCCAGCATGGGGTCTTTTCCAATGAGTCAGTTCTTCACATCAGGTCGCCAAAGTACTGGAGCTTCAGCTTCAGCATCAGTCCTTCCAATGCATATTCAGGACATATCCTTTAGAATTGACTGGTTAGATCTCCTTGCAGTCCAAGGGACTCTCGAATCTTGCCCAGGAGGAAAAGATGGCAAGAGGAGTTGGTGGAGGTGGAATACATCTCTCTCACCCGGATATGTCAGGAATACACCTTCAGACAGAGAAGTGCATGCAGAATACCAGCTGAGAGTGGTACAGGAGTAACATGACCAGCAGAAGAAGATATATAGACCCACGCAAAAACTCGAGGTCAAGCCCTGAGCCTTTAGAGTGGGTCCACTGGCTCCAAAATCCTAGACTACCAGAGAACTAATTCGAGGATATCAAATAGTGAGAACTAACACAAAGGAAACCATTGGAATACAAGACCCAGCATCACCAAACCACTGATAGCTCCTGTGCAGGATGCCTCATCTAAACCACAAAGAAAAGAAAAATACAAACCTGATCATCAGCAGATAGAATTACCACCTACTCAGCCTTGCCCATCAGAGGAAAAAAACAAACAAAGAAACAAACACTCAGCACAAATCTCACCCTATAAGAAGCTTACACAAACCAACTGGAACAACCTTAGAGGGCAGAAACAAAAAGGAGGAACGAATTCAACCTTGAAGCCTGGGGAAAGCAGACCTCAAACACAATAATTAAAATAATAATAATAATGAAGAAAGCACAGAAGTACTACACAAATGAAAGAACCAACCAGGAACACAGAAGTCCAAATAAATGAAAAGGAAACAGGCAAACTACCTGAAAATTAATTCATTGCTAAAGGGAATGCAGTGATACTGATACTTTGGAAACTGTCTGGCAAATTCTTTTAAGCTACATATAGTCTTATCATATGATCTAACAAATGAACGTTAAGGTTCAAAGAGCCAAATCCTTAAGACCATCCAAAAACCTACAACCAAGTTTTTATAGGCAGAATTAGTCATAGCTGCCAAAAACCGAAATCACCAAAGATGACCTTCAGTAGATGAGTGGGGAAACAAACTATGGTAAGCTTCATGGAATATTATTCAGTCCTGGAAGAAAACATTTCAAAGCATAAAAAGATATAGAGACAATTCAATGTATATTGACTAGCAGAAGGAGCCAGTATTAAAAGCCTACATACTGTATGATTCCATCAATGTTACATTCTGGAAAATGCAAATCTTTAGAAAGAGTAAAACATTCAGTAGTTGTCAGGGGTTCCAAGTGAGGTTTTTGAGGGATGGACAGATGGAGCACGGAGATGCATAGGGCATTCACACTCCTCAGCACGACACCGTGTTGGCTGAGTTGATAATATCATGCATCTGTCAAACACTAAAGAACTGTAAAACACAAAAGTAAAATGTATTGTAAACAATGGACAATAGGTAATAATGACATATTGACATTAGTGGGTCAGTTGTAAAAAACGAACTTATATCCATTGAACCACTACAAGATGTTAATAATAGAAGATACCAAGTGGAGGAAGAGAGTGGCTGTATGGGACCTCTCTATACTATCTGTTGAATTTTCTCCAAATTAAATCTGTTCTTTTAAAAAAGAAATAAAGAGTGGCAACAAACACATAAACAGTTGAAAAGAGGAGCTACATCGCTCATCATGAAAGAAATGCAGATCAAAATTACAGTGAGGCATCGCCTCACACAGGTCAGAATGGTCATCATCAAAATTTGTACAAGCAGTAAATGCTGGGGAGACTTTAAAGAAAAGGTGGGAATGGAAATTGATATAGCCACTATGGAGAACACTAGGGAGAAAACTAGGATTAAAACTATCTATGACCCAGCAATAGAAATACTGGGCACATACACCAAGAAAAGAAGAATTGAAAAGACACCTGTATCCAATGTTCATTGCAGCACTACTTCCAACAGACAGGGCATGGAAGCAAAGTAGACTTCAACTGACAGATGACTGGATAGTGAAGTTGTGGTAGCCACATACAATGGAATATTAGCCATAAAAAGGAGCAAATTTAAGTCACCTGTAGTGAGGTGGATGCACCTAGAGCCTGTTTACAGAGTGAAGAAAGTTAGAAAAGTAACGTACATTAACGCATATACATGGAAAGTAGGAACGGTACTCACGAGCCTATCTGAAGGGCAGGAATAGTGACATGGATGTGGAGAATGGACCTGTGGACACAGCAAGGGAAGGCGTGGGTAGGACGAACTGAGAGCGTGGCACTGACAAATATAGAGTCCCATGTGTACAAAAGATAGCTGGCGGGAAACTGCTATATAATACAGGGAGCTCAGCCTGGTGCTGAGTGCCAGCCTAGAGGGGTGAGATGAGGGTGTGGGAGGAAGTCTCATCAGGGAGGAGGAATATGTATTCATAGCACTGATTCATCCTGTTGTATAGCAGAAACAACACAACATTATAAAGCAAGTATCTGTCGATTAAAACAATCTTTTAAAAGTCTACTAATTTAAAACTAGAAAAAATATCATAAGAACACAAAGCCAGCACAGAGTTACACGCACCAATGAAAATGAATAAAAGTCAGCAATAATGAAAAGCAAACTCTCACGGCAAGAATTTGATCCTCGAATTAAAATTCTTAGGAAACAGGCACAGAAACTATTAACACATATAACTAACTTAGAAATCTGGCATAAAAAATATCAACACAGCAAAATCAAGAGACTGGTCTGGAAGAATCAACAATACTTAGACCATGTAATACAAAACACACCATAAACAAAAGCAACAATATGAAAAATGTAGCTACAAAGAAACCTTAGAAAAATGTATGCTGTCTACTTGAAGGCAACAAGAATAATTTCCTGAGCGCCTTAGGAAAAAGAAATCTCAAACAAAATAGTATGTTATGTGTATTCATGAGGACACATTTTAAAATGTAGATTTTCCTAAAATCATTTACAGATTTAGTACCACATCCAGAGTAGCTGAGACCACAATCAAAGGTGGGCGGATGATTTCCTGTACCCAGAACAAACCATGGAAGACTTATACAAGGAATAAGGACAACTAGCAGCAAAAGCAAGAACACAAAAGAAATAATCCCTGAGGAACAATAAGTCTCCACTGAACTTGACCCTATGAGTGCCCAGGTCATGGAGTATTCTGAGGCTGACACAGGTGTGCAGGCCACAGAGGAAACAGACAACAGGATCAGCTGGAAAAGGCTTTAAACTGGAGTGGCTGATTCTTCCCCTGGGTCATGGGACCATGAGCCTCTACTGCTTCACTGAAGGAACCTGAGGCAGCATCTCAGAGCCCCATGCCATGATCATGGGGCACCAAAGTTTGGGATGGACATGGCAGTATGGCCCAGAGGTCATGCAATAACCAGCACAAGCTTTGTTAGTGGATGACAACTGGCCCTTGTAAATGGTCAGCTTAAGAGACTGTCACACATGGACTAAAAGAGCAAAGCTTGTATCACAGTAATTGTACAAAAGGACAGGAATTCATCTCAAAATGTTCGAGCAATGCCCCTGCACTCGACTAAGAGCTGACAGTGAGAACCGTCAGGCTAAGGAGCCCCTTCACTTTCTCTGCTGGGATTGTGTGGGGCATGGTTGGGGACAGGGGTGGTTTTATACCAGAAAGGGAAGGGTTTCCAGGCTCCATCTGCAGTCAATATAAAGATCCTGAGTGAGATGTCAGGGGTTCCACACCACAGAAGGCATTCTCCCATCCTTCCCTCTCACTTATCTTACCTGCAGCAGCCATTTCCAGGAAGCCTTAGGCAGAAGCAATCAGATGAGATGCTAGTGTGCTTTTCACCAGGAGTCTGGGAACTTGACATCTTCCAGGTGAGGCCTTGCCCTCAGGTTAGCAGACAGCACGTAACGCAGCATTACAGTCAGGGGAAGACAGGGATAATGGACAGAGAGCTTCACTCAGCACACATGTGCCCCAGAGTGCCCTCACTGTTTCAGCAGCTCCAGGAAGGCTGTCAGGCTCGGACTCCCAAATTCTTCCTGCTTGGTTTACTGAGAGAAGTGAGAGGTGAGGAGTGAGGCCAGTTGACTGAGTTCAGCAGGGACATCCGAGGACCCACTATGAGTTGAAGAAGGGACCACATCCCCGCTCCTGCGGGAAACTCCCCCGGAAACCCGTCCATGCAGGCCTCGCCCCTGCTGTCCTCCTGGAGCCCAGATGCACATGATAGGAAGTGACGGGCCCCTATCCACGCTGGGGTGCCATGTCATCTTTGACAGGGCTGCTATCGTTGAGACCTGCTGTAGCTGTGACCAGACGGAGGAGTCCGAGGTCTCATCAGGGGTCCAAGTTGGAGGTGACGTGAGTACAGGTGCACTGGATAGTTACAAAGATACGCCCTGGCACTCCCACACCTTTTCCATTGGAAAAAAGGGGGACGTCACGGACCCCCAGGCAACCCCACACCTGTTCTATGCCTGGAGGTTTGGGCCTGGCTCTTAGGTGCAATGTCCATCAGCTACACATGTGGGTTCTCTGAACATAACCTGGGTCCAGGGTGGTGGATCTGGGTGTGGGTTTGTTGGACCCAGGCTCTGTTCAGTGGAGGAAAGTCTGGGATTCTGGAAGAAGGGACCCATGGGGGGACTGAGTGTTTCCACATCCCAGATTAGAGACCACGCCTAACCCCTTACCCCGCGTGACTTGGCCAGAGAGCAACCAGTCAGCATCTGGACAGTTATAAAGGCTGAGGGGCTCCCTGACTGCAATCACCGACATGGGACACTCGGAGAAGAGGGGACCTCATTCCAAAGGGCTGGCAGCCAGTCAGCAGAGGGAGGATGTCAGGGCTCGGGAGGATTCAGGGTACTGACCACCCTTCACATCACATGGCCGACTCAGGACCCTCCCCTGTGGCAAGCACCTCTTCCCAGCCAAACACGGGGACAGTTTGGTGGTCTGTCAGGGGAGGCTGCAGCTTGGTTGTGAAGGTGCAGCCTGGACACAGCAGAAGGGCGGGTCCCGGCTCCCTTCATTGGGGGCCTGAACACTCCCTCCTCTCATTGGGTGACAGGGAAGGTGGCAGTGTCAACTTCAAAGCAAGAGAGGGAACAGGGTGGGTGGGTTTGGGGGCGGGGGGGGATATGAGGGAGTCTTCCCCAGTTTTCATCATGACTCTGAATTGTGAACCGAAAGGACCTGCCTCCCCTGCCAGCCCCCACAGGCCTCGCTCTAATGCCCAGGCAGGGCTGTCTGGCTGCGCCCCAGTGATCACTCTCACTTCCTACTCAGCGGTCTCAAGGGAGGGGCTCACCAGGAGAACATGAGACTTGTGGGTCCTAGAGCACTGGCCTCAAGGACCCCTCAGAGGCGGCCTGGGTTCAAGCCAGGGAGGACTCTCCTCACTGAAGTTGCTCACAACATCTGCTTGTCCTTCTTCTAGGTGCCCTCCTTCCCTGCCACCCTGCCGGCATGTGCCTGTGATCCATAACCTGTGTCACCATGCCTCAGAGGCACAAGAACAAGTACCATGCCATGTGAAATTCCACCAGGTCCAGGGGACACTCAGTATCCCCAGGAGGCCCAGACCAGTGCTGCTGCAGCCCCCAAAGAGGAGTGCCCCTCCTCTCCCTTGTCTGTCCCTCAGGGTTCTTCCTGAGCTCCCCTGCTACTGGAGATCACCAGGAGCTTCAGAAAGCCATGGCTCCTCGCTCTCCTGATGCAGGGCATTCCTGCACTGGATCTGATGAAGGTGCCCAGGGCCCAGAGGAGGAAAGTGCGGTTGCCTCCAAGGCAGCCCCTGCCACTCAGAGCCCTCTCATAGATCCTCTGACCAGGAAGGCCAGCATGCTGGTGGAGCTTCTGCTGGAGAAGGACACCAAGAAGGAGCCCATCTTGCAGCACACCCTGTTGAAGGTCGTTGGCAGGAAGTATACGCAGCACTTCCCTGAAATCCTCAGGAGAGCCTCTAAGCACATGGAGCTGGTATTTGGCCTGGAGCTCATGGAAGTCTACCGTAGCAGGATCATCTATGCCCTCATGTACAAGCTCAACCTCAGCGGCAGGGGTCTATACTAGGAGGAGGCCTTGGATCTTTGAGGAGCCCAGAAGGCTCATCACCAAAGATCTGGTGCAGAAGAAGTAACTGAAGTACCGACAGGTGCCAATAGCAATCCTCCACACTACTAGTTCCTGTGGGGCCCGAGAGCTTCTTTGACCAATAAGATGAAGGTGTTGGAGGTTTTGGCCAAGATCCATGATACGCTCCCGACTTCCTTCCCAGACCTCTAGGACGAGGCTCTGAGAGATCAGGCGGAGAGAGCAGGGCTGAGAGGCACGGCCAGGGCTCCAACAATGGCTGAAGCCAGTGCCCCTTCCAGGGCCAAGTCCTACAGCTCCTCCCACATCTAGGGAGGGAGGCCCTGACACTTTCTTCCGTTTTGTGTTGGAACAGAGCTGTCAAGCTCCTAAACAGTATAGAGTAGTAGGGTGGAGGGAGCAAACCTTGGATGTTCTTTACTGTTTTATGTAGCAAGGGAGTTTAGGTACAACTCATTTTTTTTAATATATATCTTTTTTCCTTTATCTGTAGGAGAAATATCTAGTGAAAGTTGATTTAAATTAGATTGAGAAGATGAGGGAGGAGTTTAGTATTTTCAAATTTTAATTACTTTTCATAAGGTTTATTGTGCTTCAGAATACAAATGTATTAATCATATAAACCACATTGTTTGTTGTTTTAAAGTTTTGAAAGCCACAGGTTGGGTATATGTAAAACACATTGAACGTATTGAATATGTTGTTCACCATCTACACAAGGTGAGATGACAATGGAACAGAATTTTCTCAAAGAGTAGTCAAGCTGCTAGATAGTGCAGGTTAGTAGGGGTCGAGCAAACCAAGTTTAGATCTCTATTTTCTTCCTCATTTAAATGAGTAACTTCTGCATATTATCTATTTCATTTTTATTGAATATTTTTACTTCTAGCAGATTCCTTTTCTCCAGAATATTGGTTTGGTAATGATATTCCAGTTTTATTTATTGCTGTTTTAGGATTTTAAAGTTACAGTTTTGGTAGATGTAAAAGAAATTCATGAACCATCTGTATGTCTTTATGATCTGGAAGTAGGTAATATGTTGCTGAAAGAGAGATTTTCATGGGAGTGTGAAACGCGACCACAGAAAATATTGAGAAACCAAAAAACAATTAAGCAAACATAAAGGAAAAAGCTTTTAATTTGTAGTTTGCCTTATTTCCTCTAACCCTTTTTTTTGGTAAAAATAAAATATACTTTGCCTTAATTTAGCTCATTTAAGAGTATTTATTTCTTTTGTCCCAGTGCACTGCATAGTCTCTGCTCTCTACTGGATAAAAATAACCTCAGATAGGAAGGTGGTATTTTGGAGGTGCATAATAATCATAACTTGCATTAAATTAAAGACCAGTGTTTCTCAATCAGTATGACTCTGCTTTATATGTAGTACATGCATTCCAGCATTCATGCAGGATAGGATTTAACAGACTCCATTTATAGATGGATAACTTGCAATTGTCTCAAGTTCACAAGACTGATAAAGTGACCTTCATCAGATAAGTCCCCTGATGTGCACTAGTTCAGAATCCTTCTCGTTCTTTGCAAGAGCAAGAACTGAGGAAATCTCTTTTCACCAGTGTCATATTTGGTACCGTGACTAGGATTGCTGCCACGGTGAACACCAGTGGTCTTGGCCAAAATGCTGGCTGGAGACCCCTGACTTCCACTCTCTCTCTCCCACGAACACTTGCTTCCTGTCACTCTCTGCTTGGTTCTATTTCCATGACCCACAGGGCAAGATCTGGGTCAGCTCACTGTGTCATGGCTCCCCTCAGTTAAGAGCTGCAAGCAGGACACCCAGGCTGTGCATCCCCAAAGAACGCTTGGGTGGCAGTTGACACTGTGTTTAGGCCTGGGAGACACAGAATTTCCAATGGTGAAGGCGCCCACTGAGGCCAAGACTTTTCTCCTCTCATCTTTGTCATTTCCTCTATGGCTCTATCCATTCTGATGTGAGAAGTTTAACTGAGAAAACTGCATGACGTTCAAATTAAGACCAAATAAATAATCAGGGACTTGATTGGGTGAGTTTCTTCTCTGTAAGTCCTCGAGCCCAATTCCCTCCCTACACATTCTTAATCCGAGTGTGTTTCCAGGACCAGAACTGCATCAGAGGCCAAAACTGGGGGACTCTGCATTCTTCTCTAGATTTTTGGCATACCTCACCACACCATGACCTTACACTGTGGGCGATCCCCTCCCTTCTGTAGATCTCAAGCAGACGTTACCTATAAAAAGAGCAATGTGTCATGGAACTGCAAGCTGAGGTTAGGAACAGAAACTGCAAAAACTATTGGCATGAACAACTCTGTCCAAACATCATGGAACTGCAAGCTGAGGTTAGGAACAGAAACTGCAAAAACTATTGGCATGAACAACTCTGTCCAAACATCATGGAACTGCAAGCTGAGGTTAGGAACAGAAACTGCAAAAACTATTGGCATGAACAACTCTGTCCAAACATCTGCATTAAGAACCTTGACTGACCTCTAGCATGGTTTCTAACAGCAACCTAAGGCCACATTCTAGGACAACTTGGCTACCCCGGAGTTTCTGTTTAGAAAATTTCAAGGCTACCAAAGGAATCTGTTCCACCCAACATCTGACATAAGCCCCTCATCTTTTTTTACCAAGGGTGTCTATTTAAAACAAAGACCAAAAAAACAAAACAAAACAAAAAACCCTCACAATTACAAGAAAAGTGTGACAGAAATAAACTAGAAATTGATAACAAAAAGACAGCAAGAAAGTTAAAGATTATTTGCAGAGTAAACAATAAACATCTAAGTAACACATGGGCCAAAGGAAAATTTAATGAGAAATTTTAAAATATTTTTACAAAATGAAAACAAAATTACAACTTATCAGAAGTTATGTAAATCAGTAAAGAGATATATACAGCATTGAGTGCCTATAACAAAAAAACCCTACAATTAATAACTAAGCTTCTATATTAGTAAACTTGTAAAAGAAAAGAAAAAGCAGAGGAAGAATAAACCAAAGTGGAAACCAATGACACTCAAAAAAGGAAGGTAATGTAGGAAAAGAAAAAAATCCAAAGAAGTTTCTTTAAAGATAGAAAATAAAAAGAAGACAAAATTCTCCCCAGGCAAAATAAGAACAAAGGGAGAAAACACAAATTAAATTACTAATAGTAGAAATGAAGGAAGGGCCATTACTACTGATTCCATGCACATTAAAAAAGTGAATATTATAAACAATTCTGTGCCTACAAAAATGAAAGGTTCAATTGAGAAACTGCTTGAAGGTATAACTTAGCACCATTTTCACAAAGAAAAGTACATGCTCTGAATAGGTCTATATCTATTAAAGAAATTTAATCTATAACTACTAAGCTTCCAATAAAGACAGTAACAGACCCAGAGGTTTCCACTGATTATTTCTATCAAAAATTTAAGGAAGAAATGATAACAATTCTCTACAATCTCTCCCAGAAAATAGAAGCAAAAGGAACACCTCCTAATTCCTTTTCTGTGAGGTGAGTGTTACACTCGAATATCAAAATCAGATAAAGAAATTAAGAGAAAAAAACGAACACAAATACCTCCCATAAACATAGAAGCAAAACCCCCAACAAAATATATGAAAAGAAACCTAACAATCCATAGAAGGAATTACATACTATATCTAAGTAGGATGCATTTCAGAGGTATAACATTTGAAAATCAGTGATCATAAATCATAATAACAATGGTCTAAGGAAGATAATCACAAGATCAGATCAACAGGTGAAGGAACAAAATCATCTGATAAAATTCAACACCCATTCATCATCAAAATTCTCAGCAAACTAGATACAGACAGGCATTTCCTCAGCTTCATATACAACATCTGAAAAGAAATACAGGTAAAACATCATACTTCAGAGTGAGAAGACAGATGCTGTCACACTAAGGTGAGGAACAAGGCAAGGATATCCCTTCTTACTATGCCTATTCAACAATGTACTGAAAGGCCTAGCCAATGCAATGAGATAAGAGAAGGAAGCAAAAGATACAGATATTTGGAAGAGAAAAATGAAATTATAATCAACAACAAGAAAACTCCTGGCATTAATAAGCCAGGAGTATATGTTAATAAAGTTAATATATCAGAGAAGGCAATGGCACCCCACTCCAGTACTCTTGCCTGGAAAATCCCATGGACGGAGGAGCCTGGTGGGCTGCAGTCCATGGGGTCGCTGAGGGTCGGACACAACTGAGCGACTTCACTTTGACTTTTCCTTCCATGCATTGGATAAGGAAATGGTAACCCACTCCAGTGTTCTTGTCTGGAGAATCCTAGGGGCGGGGAAGCCTGGTGGGCTGCCATCTATGGGGTCGCACAGAGTCGGACACGACTGAAGCGACTTAGCAGCAGCAGCAGCTGCATTATCAATATATAACTATTATATAATTAATATATTAATAAAGTTAGTACATAATAGTCACTTTTTTTTCCAATAAACAGATGGAACTTGCAATTAAAAACTTAACACCATTTACATTAACACCAAAATATATTAGAAATAATTCTTTAAATATATGTATAAGATTTACATGAGAAAAACTCATAAACTGCACAGAAAAAATTAAAGAAGACCTAAATAAATAGACACACAAGTTCATAGATAGGGAGATGCTTTATTGTTGAGATGTCACTTAATTCCAACTTAACCTAGATACTTAATACAATTCTGGTCAAAATTCCGGCAAGTTAGCTTCTACATAGCAGCCAACAATTTAAATTTTATGCCCAAAATGAAATGATCCGTAATACACACTGAAGTCAATATTAAAGATCTAAGTCAGAGAATTGATATTAGTGGATTTCAAAACTTACTTTAAAGCTACAATACTCAAGACTGTATGCTATTAAGAGAATACTAGACAGATCAATGGCACAGAACAGAAAATCTAGAAACAGACACCCCAAACACTCAACCGACTTTTAACAAAGGCGCAAAGGCAATTCAATGGAAAAAAGACAGTCTTTTATTAAACTTACAGTCCTGGGATAATTAGACATCCATATCTAAGAAAAATGAATCCACATACTAACTCTAAACCTTTCAAAATAATTAATTCAAAGGGAATCACAGACCTAAATGAAAAACTCACAAGTGAAAAAAAAATTGCAGGGACATCTCTGGCAGTTCAGTGTTTAAGACTCAACACTTCCACTGCTGGGGGAAGAGGTTCGATCGCTGGTCAGGGACTAGGATTTCACATGCCATATGGAATAGGCAAAAAAATCTAGAAGATAACATGGGGGCAAAACTTGAGTTTAGTAATGAGATTTTAGGCACAACACCAAAAGCACAGTCCATGAAAGAAAATAATAAGCGGAACCTTGTTAATATTAAAAGCTTCTATCTGCAAAATATACTATTAGGAGAATGAGAAAGAAAGGCCACAAAAGGGTAGTTACAAATCTATTTGCAGGGCAAGAATGAGGACACAGACCCAGAGAATGGGCGTGTGGACACATCGGGGGAAGCAGAGAGTGAGACGAATTGAGAGAGTGGCATGGACAAATGTGCACTACATGTGGACAACAGGCATGTGGGGGACGTTGCTGGGGGACACAAGGATCAGCTCTGTGACGACCTAGAGGGGTGAGGTCGGGGGTGGAGGGAGGTTCATGAGGGAGGGGATATATGTATACCGAAGCTGCTTCATACAAGAGAACCTGACACACCATTTAATTATCTTCTAATTTAAATAATTGTTTAAAAAATCTATGAGTGTAAAAACTAGAAAAAAAACCTAGGGAAGTACACATAGCCACTAGAGTTATATATACAACAATGCCAAATGAATAAAAGTCAGAAGTAATGAAAAGCAAAAGATCACAGTAACAAATTGATTCTCGAATTAAAATTCTTAGAAAACAGGACAGGAAATATTCCAACATATAAGAGACTTCAAAAATCTGGAATAAAAAAAAAGATCACGACAGCAAAATCATTCAGTTGGTCTGGAAGAATCATCAATTACTTACACCAAGTAACAGAAAATACACCATAAACAAAAGGAACCATAGAAAAAAATTTACCTACAAAGAAACTTTAGAAAAATGTATACAGTCTTCATGCAGGCAACAAGAATAATTTCCTGAGTCTTAGAAAAATGAAGGCTCAGACAGAATAGTATGTTATGTATATTCATGATGAACAGATATTATAAGACTGTCAATTATCTGTAACTCCTTTATAGAGTTAGTACCACATTCAGAGTAGCTGAGATCACAATGAAACACGGTCTGCGGCTTTTTGGACCCAGAAGTAACCACGGAAATCTTATGGAAGGAATGAAGAAAACTATTAACAAAAGTGAAAACATAAAATTAAATAATCCCTAATGGACAGTAAGTCTCCAGTGAACTTGACCCTATGTGTGCCCAGGTGGGGGAGTACTTAAGAGACTGGCACAGATGTGCAGCCTGCAAGGGAAGCAGACAACAGGATCAGCTGGAAGAGGCTTTAAACTTGAGCCCTGGATTCTTCCACTCTGCCCTGGCATCATGAATCTCCACTGCTTCACTGAAGGAATCTGAGGCAGCACTTCCGAGGGCCCATGCCAGGACCATGGGGCACCAAAGCTTGGCTTGGATGTGGCAGTACAGCCCAGATCATGAAATCACCAGCACAAAGCTTGTTGTGTGTGTGCATAGTCACTGAGTTGTGTCCAAATCTTTGCGACTCCATGGACTGTAGCCCACCAGGCTCCTCTGTCCAAGGGGAAACTCCAGGCAAGAATACTAGAGTGGGTTGCCATGCCCTCCTCCAGGGGGTCTTCCCAACCCCTGGATTGAACCTCGGTCTCCCACACCACAGGCAGATTCTTTAGTGTCTGAGCCACCAGGGAATGCTAGGGGATGAGAACTGGCCCTGTGAAATGATCACCTTAATAGACTATCACCCAGGGACTAAAAGAGAAAAGTTAGTATCAGAGGAATTGTTCAAAACGACAGAACTTCATCTCAGAACTTTTGAGCAATGACCCTGCAGTCGACTGAGAGACCACAGTGAGAACTGTCAGGCTAAGGAGCCCCTTCACTTACTCTTCTGGAATGGTATGAGCATGGCTGGGGACAGGGGTGGACTTATACCAGAAAGGGAAGGATTTCCACGCCCTGTCAGCAGTCATTTTGAATGAAGTTTCTGAGTGAGATGTGAGGGGTTCCACACCTCAGAAGACAGTCTCCCATCCTTCCCTCTCAGCTCATCTTACCTGTAGCAGCCATGTCCAGGAAGCCTTGGGTAGAAACGGTGAGATGAGACGTATATGCACTTCATACGGGAGACTCGGGGGTTCACACTTTCGATATGAGACCTTGTCCTCGGATCAGCAGATGGGACATAGCCCAGCATCTACAGGGGTTAAGGCAAGGCATGGAGAACGACAGAGCATCGCTTACTCCAGAAGAGGGAGCCCAGAGAGCCCTCGCTGTTGGTCTCATGGACTCCAGGACGGCTGTTAGGCGTGGGCTCCCCAATTCTTCCTGCTGAGGGTGCTGACGCAAGTGAGCGGCATGGAGTGAGCCAGCTGACAGTTCAGGACAGGGACGTCCCAGGACCCCTTAAGAGTCAAGGAAAAGTCCACGTGCCAATCCCGGGAGAAGCTTCCCCGGAACCCCGCCTGTCCAGGTCCCGCCCCTGCTGCCCTCCTGGAGCCAGATGCGCATGACAGGAAGTGACGTCCTCCTAAGCACGCTGGGGGAGCGACGCCGTACTTGACAGTGCCGCTATCTCTGAGAGCTGCCATTGACGGTGGCCAGAGGGAGCAGTCCCAAGTGTCATCAGGTGTCAAGATCGGACGTGACGTGAGTTACTAGTGCAGGGACACATCTCTGCACCCTGAATCCCTCTTCTCTCTGAAAAGAGGGGGCCGCACAGCCTCCGGCCACCCTAGCCCTGCACTCAGACCAGAGGATCCAGCCAACTCTTAGGCTTCAAGACCGTCCACTAACCACTAGGGGATCTCGGGAAAGAATGCCTCAGTCAGGCTCTGCTGGATCCCTGCTCTGGTCAGTAGAGGGAGAGCCATGAGCCCTGTGGAGTGAAGGAGGGACCCTCGGGGGAATGAGTGTCTCCATGCAGCAGAACGGCAGCCATATGTAACCTCCAACTCATTGTGATTTTGCTGCAGATCATCTGGGCAGCCAACGGGCAACTCTAAAGGCTGAGGGGCTCCCTCACCTTTAGACCTCAGGGGCGACCTCAGACACGGAACACTCGGAGAAGAGGAGACTTGGGTCTGAGGGGCTGGCAACTGGTCAGTAAAGTGAGGATGTCAGGGTTCAGGAAGATTCAGGATGGGGACCATCCTCCCTGACAAACGGGTGCCTCAGGACCCTCCCCTGTGGTCAGTGCTTCTTCCTGGTCAAACATTGGGAAGGGGAGTGGTGACCTGAGAGGGCAGCTTGGAGCCTGGTTGTGAAGGGACAGCCACAACAGCAGAAGGAAGGTGTTGGGACCCTTCAGTGGGGGACTGAGTACGCCTTCCTCTCCTTGTCTGGGGTGACAGGGAAGGTGGTAGCATCAATTTTAGATAGGAGAGGGAACGGGCTGAGTGCAGGATGGGGGGCGTTGGATATGGAGGTGTCTCCCACCAATTTTCATCCTGACTCTGAATGTCAGCTGAGAGGACTTGCCTCCCCTGACAGCCCCCACTGCCCCACCCCTTCTAACACCCAGTCAGGACTGTCTGATGCACCCCAGGGCTCACTCTCCCTTGCTACTCAGCGGTCTCAGGGGACAGGCTGATCAGGAGAACCGGAGCCCTGTGGGTCCTAGAGCACTGGCCTCGAGGACCCCTCAGAGGCGGCTTCCATTCAAGCCAGGGAAGACTCTCCTTCCTGAACGTTCTCAAAGCATGTCCTTTTCCCACCTCCAGGTGCCCTCCTGCCTGCTTTCCTGCCCGCACTCCCACCTGCAGCCCCTGATCTGCTGTCAGCATGCTTCAGAGGCACAGGAACAAGTCCCATGCCCGCGGGAAACACCACCAGGTCCAGGGGGACACTCAGGAGGCCCAGGCCAGTGCTGCTGCAGCCCAAAAGGAGGAGTGCCCCTCCTCCCCCTCTTCTGCCCATCAGGGTTCTCCCCTGAGCTCCCCTGCTGCTGGCAATCGCCAGGAGCTTCAGGGAGCCATGGCCCCTAGCTCTCCTGATGCAGGGCCTTCCTGTGCAGGATCTGATGAAGGTGCCCAGGGGCCAGAGGAGGAAAGTGCAGGTGCCTCCCAGGCAGCCCCTGCCACTCAGAGTGCTCACAAAGATCCTCTGGCCAGGAAGGCCAGGATACTGGTGGAGTTCCTGCTGGAGAAGTACACCAAGAAGGAGCCCATCACGCAGAATGCCCTGATGAAAATCATCAAGAGGAAGTACAGGCAGCACTTCCCTGTGATCCTCAGTACAGCCCTTGAGCTCCTGGAGCTGGTCTCTGGCCTGGATATGAAGGAAGTCGACCGTAGCAGGAACATCTACACCCTCATCAGCAAGGTCAACCTCGGGGGAAATGATTGTCTGAGTGGTGAGTGGGGGCTGCCGATGTCCGTCTCCTCATGGTGCTCCTGGGGGTCATCTTCATGAATGGTAACCGCGCCACTGAGGAGGAGATCTGGGAATTCCTCAGTATGTTGGGGATCTATGCTGGGAGGAGGCACTGGATCTTTGGGGAGCCTAGAAGGCTCATCACCAAAGATCTGGTGCAGAAGGAGTACCTGAACTACCGCCAGGTGCCCAATAGTGATCCTCTGCGCTATGAGTTCCTGTGGGGCCCGAGAGCTTGTGCTGACACCAGTAAGATGAAGGTACTGGAGGTTCTAGCCAAGTTCCACGGTAGGGTCCCTAGTTCCTTCCCAGAGCTCTATGACGAGGCTCTGAGAGATCAGACGGAGAGAGCAGGGCTGAGAGGTGCGGCCAGGGCTCCACCCATGGCTGAGGCCTGTGCCCTTCCAAGGCCAAGTCCGGCAGCTCCTCCCACATCTAGGGAGGGGTCAGGGCACTTTGTTCCCTTTGTGTTGGAAGAGAGCAGTCAGGCTCCTAAATAGTGCAGAGTAGTAAGGGTGGAGGCAACAAAACCCATATCTTCTTACAGTTTTAAATGGTAAGGGAGTTTAGATTTAGTTTGTTTAACAAAATATACATCTGTTTTCTTGTATTCATATGAGAAATACCTAATGAACGATGATTTAAATTAGGAAGGTAAAGAGGTGAAGGAGGTGTTTAGTATTTTCAAATGTTCTACTTTGGATAAGGTTTATTGTGCTTCAGAATTCAAATGTATGAATTATATAAATCACAGTTTCTAGCTGTTTTCATGTTTTAAAAGTTTGGGTATTTGTAAAACACACTGAAAGTACTGAATATATTGTTCACAATGCAAACAAGATAACATGACATTAGAAGAGAATGTTTCTTGAAGAGCAATCAAGCTTCTAAAGAGTGTGTGGTAGTAGTGGGTAGACCACATTTATTTTGATCACATTTCTGTCTCTGTTTCACACGAGTAACTTATACATATTATTTGTTTCTTTTTTTTTTCAAGTATTTTTACTTCTCAGAGGTTGTTTTTTTCAGATTATTAATTTGGTAATTGTACTGCTGTTATATTCACTGCTGTTTTAAAAGTTTTAAAGGTACAGTTTCAGTAGACATAAAAGACATTCAGGAGCCATCTGTATTGTCTTTCTGATCTGCAAGTAGGTAACATAGCACTGCAAGAGTGATTTTCATGCAAATGTGAAAGAAGACCACAGAAACTATTGAGAAACAAAAAGAAAATGGAGAAAAGCATAGAGTAAAAAGTCTTTAACTTGTGGTGTACCTTATTTCTTTTAAACATTCTTTTAGTAAAAATAAAAAATACTCTGACTTATTTAGCTCATTTAAGAATATTTGTTTCTTTTGTCCTAATTCACTGCATATTCTCTGCTCTCTCCTGGATTAAAAATAAACCCAGATGGGAAGGTGGTATTTGAGGGGTTCATAGTAAAATAACTCCCACTTATTACAAACCAATACTTCTTCATCTGTATGCCACTGCTTTATATGTAGTACATGCATTCCTGAATTCATGCAGGATCGGATTTAGCAGACTCCATTTGTGGATGGATAACCTGCCAATTTCTCAAGTTCACAAACTGATGAAGTGACCTTCCTGGGACAAGTCCCCTGATCTGGATTAGTGGACATCCCACAATGTGCCACTTCTCCCAGCCTAAGCTAGACATCATGTCTTTTCATTCATTTTTCCTCTAAACACTCAAGAAAATGTGTCTTGTTGGATACATGGGGCCCTGTCTCAAAGAACTGTTTTGGAATAAAGTTTAAAAAATGCTGATAAATGAATGGTATGAAAGAAGACAAAACTACTCAGGGACAAGTTGGTCATGAACACATGCAATGTCAGATACCCTGAAAAGATCAATATGCCCTCATTTATCCTTCCTGATTCTCAGGGACATAAAAGCCTTAGCTTAAACGTTGTGTCCTCAGGTCAATTGATGGAAGAGTCTCAGCCTCTGATAGTTATCAAGGGGAAGATTTTAGAACACTAGGGGTCCCACAAACTATATCCTGCTTCTTGCATTTGTGGCCATGGGAAGAGCAGTCTGTCTTAGGTGCGCCTTCCTTTTCTGCAGGGCAAGGGTGGAGGGGTTCTCAGGGAGTTGAGCCCCTTCGTCTTGCGGCAGCAGCTCCAATTCTGCCCAAGTAGGAGATCCTATCAAGTCTTCATAGGATTTACAGTGAGGACACAGGGTTCTGAGTGGAGCTCCCACCCACACCTATAGCAATGGGGACGGCATGGAAGAACAGGCAAGGGTAGCCATGGAGTAGCTCTCTCCCCTCCCCTTCTGTTCTCTCAAGAAGGCGAAAACCTAGGCCACAGGCCAGCCGATTCAGCCAGTAGAGAGGGTGGATTCTGATATGCTACTGGAAGTCAAGGTAAGAAACCTGATCTAAGACTGGGGGCCCACCTACTCCAGAAGAGAGTGGAGCCCTTGAATGTTATCCTCAGAAGGCCCCAATAGCTTTGCACACCTCGGGTTCACCTTGTCTTCCAATCAAGAACTTCCTTTGTTCTGAGGAGCACAGCCTGAGTTGAGTGGAGGGTGCAGTCTGGGTCTGGTCAGGTTTGAGGATGAGATCCCTGAACGAGGGGCAAGAGGACCACTCAGCCCAGAACAGGGGAGACTGTGGAGGCCCACCCCTGATGTCAGCCCTATGAGACCCAGGAGAAAGCTTTCTGGCTGAAGTGCTTCTCTTTCTGGTGGAGAGGTCTCAGGGAGGTGAGAGCCTTGGTCTACTGGGAGAAGCCTCACTTCAGTACAGAGTGGAAACTAGTGACTGCAAATGAGGATAAAGGGACTGCACCTAGAACACAGCCCTGCCCCTCTACACCTCGCACTGGCCAATTTGGGAACGTGGGCATGATGCACCCCACACATTTCCTTTTAGAGCATCTCTAGAGGTGAGGCACTGGGGCTCAGAGGTCAACCTCAGGAGGAACTCCAGTTCATGCAAGAGTCAAGTAGAGGACCATGGGGACTAAGGGAACCACTCACACTATACCACTTTTATAGAATCCCTCCCCTAGGGTCAGCCATGAGTGACCACAGGTTGGCAGCCCTCACATCCTCCAAGGTGGTCTCAGGGAATTTAAGGCTGTAGCATGAGAGGACAGGTCTCATTAGGAGGGGGAAGTCAGTGAGAGGACCTGGAGAGAGGACAGTAATAGTGAAAGGAGGGAGGAAATACAGGTCTTCCTAGGAGCCTGACTGAGGACAGGTGCATCCAGCCATCAGAAGTCCTCAATTTCCAGTCCCAGCTTTCTGTCCTGAGAGACCACAGGTAGATGTGGTAATGTAGGCAACCTAGTTTCTTGAATGTTGAGTTTCTAGACATAATTTCTTTTCTAGACAGAGTTTCTAGACAGGTTTTCACTCTCTGCTTTCAATTTTATCAAGAGGCTTTTTCGTTTCTTTTCAATTTCTGGCATAAGGGTAGTGCCATCTACATATCTGAGGTTATTGATATTTTCCCAGCAATCTTTATTCTAACTTGTACTTCATTCAGCCTGGCATTTCACATAATGTACTATGCATACAAGTTAAATAAGCAGGGTGACAATATACAGTCTGATGTACTCCTGTCCCAATTGTCATCAGTCCATTGTTCGATCCAGTTCTAACTGTTGCTTCCTGACCTGTATACAGATTTCTCAGGAGGGAGGTTAGGTGGTCTGGTATTCCCATCTCTTAAGAATTTTCCACATTCTATTGTGATCCACATAGTCAAAAGCTTTAGAGTAGTCAATAAAGCAGAAGTAGATGCTGTTCTGGAATTCTCTTCCTTTTTCTATGATCCAATAGATGTTGGCAATTTGATTTCTGTTTCCTCTGCCTTTTCTAAATCCAGCTTGGACATCTGGACATGCTTGATTCATGTACTATTGAAGCCTAGCATGGAGAATTTTGAGCAGTACTTTGGTAGCATGTTAGATGAGTGCAGTTGTGTGGTAGTTTGAACATTCCTTGGCATTGTCTTTCTTTGGGATTGGAATGACAGCTGACCTTTTCCAGTCCTGTGGTCACTGCTGAGTTTTCCAAATTTATTGGCATATTAAGTGTCGCACTTTAAAGCATCATCTTTCAAGATTTGCAAAAGCTCAGCTGGAATTCCACCACTTCCAGTAGCTTTGTTTGTAGTGATGCTTCCTAAGGCCAACTTGACTTCGCATTCCAGGATTTCTCTCTCTAGATGAATGATCACTCCATCATGGTTATTGGATCATTATGATCTTTTTAGTATAGTTCTTTTGTGTATTCATGCCACCTCTTGTAAATAGCTTCTGCTTCTGTTAGGTCCACACCATTTCTGTCCTTTTTGTGCCCAATGTTGCATGAAATGTTCCCTTGGTATCTCGAATTTTCTTAAAGAGATCTCTAGTCTTTCCCATTCTGTTGTTTTCCTCTATTTCTTTGCATTGATCTCTGAAGAAGGCTTTCTTATCTCTTCTTGCTATTCTCTGGAACTCTGCATTCAGATGCTTATCTTTCCTTTTTTCCTTTGCCTTTTACCTCTCTTCTTTCACAGCTATTTGTAAGGCCTCCTCAGACAGCCATTTTGCTTTTTTGCATTTCTTTTCCATGGGGATGGTCTTGATCCCTGTCTCCTGTACAATGTCACCAACCTCATTCCATAGTTCATCAGGCATGCTATCTATCAGATCTAGGCCCTTAAATCTATTTCTCACTTCCACTGTATAATCATAAGGGATTTGATTTAGGTCATACCTGAATGGTCTAGCAGTTTTCTCTACTTTCTTCAATTTAAGTCTGAATTTGGTAATAAGGAGTTCATGATATGAGCCACAGTCAGCTCCTGGTCTTGTTTTTGTTGACTGTATAGAGCTTCTCCATCTTTGGCTGCAAAGAATATAATGAGTCTGATTTCGGTGTTGACCATCTGGTGATGTCCATGTGTAGAGTCTTCTCTTGTGTTGTTGGAAGAGGGTGTTTGCTATGACCAGTGCATTTTCTTGGCAGAACTCTATTAGTCTTTGCCCTGCTTCATTCCTCATTCCAAGGCCAAATTTGCCTGTTACTCCAGGTGTTTCTTGACTTCCTACTTTTGCACTCCAGTCCCCTATAATGAAAAGGACATCTTTTTTGGGTGTTAGTTCTAAAAGGTCTTGTAGGTCTTCACAGAACCGTTCCACTTCAGCTTCTTCAGCGTTACTGGTTGGGGCATAGACTTGGATTACTGTGATATTAAATGGTTTGCCCTGAAAATGAACAGAGATCATTCTGTCATTTTTGAGATTGCATCCAAGTACTGCATTTTGGACTCTTTTGTTGACCATGATGGCTACTCCATTTCTTCTGAGGGATTCCTGGCCACAGTAGTAGATATAATGGTCATCTGAGTTAAATTCACCCATTCCAGTCCAGTTTAGTCCTCTGATTCCTAGAATGTCGACGTTCACTCTTGCCATCTCTTGTTTGGCCACTTCCAATTTGCCTTGATTCATGGACCTGACATTCCAGGTTCCTATGCAATATTGCTCTTTACAACATCAGACCTTACTTCTATCAGCCAGTCACATCCACAGCTGGGTATTGTTTTTGCTTTGGCTCCATCCCTTCATTCTTTCTGGAGTTATTTCTCCACTGATCTCCAGTAGCATATTGGGCACCTACTGACCTGGGGAGTTTTGCCTTTTCATACTGTTCATGGGATTCTCAAGGCAAGAATACTGAAGTGGTTTGCCATTCCCTTCTCCAGTGGACCACATTCTGCTAGGACTCTCCACCATGACCTGCCCGTCTTGGGTTGCCCTGCAAGCATGGCTTAGTTTCATTGAGTTAGACAAGGCTGTGGTCCTAGTGTGATTAGACTGACTAGTTTTCTGTGAGTATGGTTTCAGTGTGTCTACCTTCTGATGCCTTTTTGCAGCACCTACCATATTACTTGGGTTTCTCTTACCTTGGGCGTGGGGTATCTCTTCACGGCTGCTCACAGCAAAGCCCAGCTGCTACTCCTTACCTTGAACAAAGGGTATCTCCTCACCGCAGCCCTTCCTGACCTTCAACGTGGGATAGCTCCTCTAGGCCCTCCTGCGCCAGCGCAGCCACTGCTCCTTGGTTGTTGGGTTGCTCCTCCCAGCCGCCACCCCTAGCCTCGGGCATGAAACTAAGTGGCAAATAAATGAAATTTTGTTGCAGGTGTTCAAAGTATCCAGGGAAAGGAGGTCTGAGGCCTCTGGGGCAAAAATCTGTTTTATTTTCCTTTCCAGAGTTATGGACCTGGCAGAATAGACATTGCTGGTAGACTGCACAATTTTATAAAAAATCTTCCTACCAGTGTCTATAATTTGAGTCATTTTAACTGATGGTCAGGGAAAGAGTTGCTAGAAAGCTGGGAGGAACCAAGGGGTCATCTTGAATTTCTCATAGCCCCAACTATTTATTTCATTTAAAGCTATTGTTTACCCACTTACTTTCTCTAGTTTGGAAGCTGCTGCTACTGCTGCTGCTGCTAAGTAGCTTCAGTCGTGTCCGACTCTGTGCAACCCCATAGACGGGGGCCCACTGTCTCTGGGATTCTCTGGGCAAGAACAATGGAGTGGGTTGCCATTTCCTTCTCCAATGCATGAAAGTGAAAAGCGAAAAGTGAAGTCGCTCAGTCGTGCCCGACTCTTAGCGACCCCATGGACTGCAGCCTACCAGGCTCCTCCATCCATGGGATTTTCCAGGCAATAGTACTGGAGTGGGGTCTGACTGGTGCCATATTAAATAGACATCAGGATGGCAAAAGTCTGGCAATGAAGGGTCAGTATTTTTGGCAGAAGCAAAATGGACTTTATCTACTCGTGCCACAGTGTTCACAGATTCTTTTGTTGTTGCTGCCTGTACATAAAAGTCAGCTTCAGTGTTTCTCTGATACTTGGGTTTAGTCCTTTTAGTGTGAGCTTCAATTTTGATGACAGACAACATTCTACTACAAGACATATAAGACTTCCAAAAGTTTATAATAATTCCTGAAACACTTATAATACACACCTATACAAGTCTGAAAGTGTGAGTTGCTCAGTTGTGTCTGACCCTTTGCGACCCCTTGCCCTGTAGCCCACCAGGCTTCTCTGTCATGGAATTCTCCAGGTAAGAATACTGGAGTAGGTAGCCATTCCCTTCTCCAGGGGATGTTCCTGACCCAGAGATCGAAGTCAGATCTCTGGCACTGCAGGCAGATTCCTTACTGTCTGAGCCACCTGGTAAGCCAGACACAATGTAAAAAAGGCTTAACATTACTTCTTATTTGGCAATGCTTCCCATGTAATTTAACATAACCAATATTCTTAATTAGTTTAATATCTCTCTTTTTATAAGGAGAGAGAACAAATCTTTGAGATATTTCAGGGGCCCTCTGAAATAACGTATACCTCAAAGCTACTTCTAAGTCAAAAAGACATGTAGAATTTGATTTGGAGGAAGCTTGTCAAAAATATCAAAGAGGCTTTAAAACATTTAGTCACATAGATCACTGGGAAAAAATGCTTAGTTATCCATTTAACCAAAATAACAATTAAAGACTTCATAGGCAAATATAGGTTATATGGTTCTGAATAAAATTTAGCTCTTTTACCATCCAGAGGACTAGGTTTACTTAAGCAATCATGTTCTGATAAAGATAAAACAAGATTTTATATATATATATATATATTATATATAGATTATATATATATATAGTCAGATTCCTTCAAGGTAAAGAAAAACTTTTGTAATTTTTTCTTACCAAGAACAAACCCATAGAAAAAAGACAGTTTGCCCTTTGAACAGAGATAAAACCAAATTCCAATTTTATACCAGGTTACTTTTAATACTTAAACTCATTTACTTAATTAAATTGATTCCAATTTTATTTATTCCTGACCACACATAAAATTCCTTTCCAAAGATTTAGTTTTTCACAAAACTTACAATTTTCTATGTCCATTTTAGTTTGTGCCTTTGTTTCTTTCCCATTTGGAATAATCAGCCTTACAAAAAACTACTTTCTTTTTCCTTAACAAAAACATCTCCATACCATATAACTTTTATTACCACCAAACACATTCTATTTCTGTTATTATATTCAGTAGCTTTAACCACATATTAAACTTCTTAATCCTTTTAATTTTAATTTTTTAGTGAAAATAAAGAAGTAAACAATTCTTCATTGTATTAATACTTTGTGGCTCAGCAAGCTTAAAAATACACTTTATAATTTCTAGAAATAGAATAATCTTTCAATAAAGCATAAGGTACATTTATTAATAAACCAAAATATACTTAGTCTCTTGTAGTAAGAGGTGAAATATATGCAAACTTAGACTTGTTCAACAATGAATGTTTTAGTATTTTATCTTATTTGGGAATGACTAAACAGTCAACAAATTTTCATCACTTAATTTAACTTAGCAAAACTCTAAGAGTATAAATTACCAAAGAGATTTAGGAAACAATTTGAGTAGACATATCACAAAACGATTATTTTTAAAAAGTTCACCTAAAAACTCCTATCTCATTTATATCTATTTAATTCTTTTGTCCTTAATAATCATACTTAGATTACTCATGAAAACTTCATTAAAGCATTTAGTCATTATCTTAAGACCTTTTGACTCTTTTTTGTTTGTTTGTTCTGGACAAATGTTGCAACAGAGACATTAGTTCATTTGACAAGTAAACCCAGTAGAACAAAAGTTGGTTATCCATATTTTATTTTATGCTAACTCTGAAGATATACCCATATTAATCCAGTAAGCTTAAATTTAGCTTTTATTTACTGAAGATTCTAGCTCATGTGAACTCGAAATATCTGGTGTT
>NW_017211965.1:0-17121 GCF_001704415.2 Capra hircus
GGGCCTGTCCCACGTGCCCACGAGGTTGTGAGTCCGATCCTCGGCTGAAAGTCGCAGGCAGTGCAGGGAAAACAGGTTTCCCTGGAATGGACTGAACATCTGGAAGACTCTGGGAATGGTGGCACGACCTGGAGTTCCTCTCTCCTTCCTGTGGAGAGCGCCTCAATTGAGATGCGACGGGAACGCCGGAATTCTTCCGCGACCACGCAGGGAAAGATCCCTCCTCTCGAGCTATGAGGCGGAAACGGGGCTCCTCTGGATGTGGGCGGGACTCTCGTGCTTCCTCTCGAGTGGAGACGGGTACGTCGGGGAACTTCTTGAGTTGCAGCAATGGTGTGAAGGACCCTTTGAAAGTTCCAGAGGTTAGGTGTAATTAGCCTGGGACTCCTCAGAGGAAATGGGCCTCATCTCCCTGGAGGGAGAACCTCTGCATTTTCTCGAGTTGGTGCAGGTGCTCTCGACTTACGACGGGGACCTCAGGGACCGCTCTGGTGGCCTCAGGTAAAGGCCAGTCCCCATGCGAGTTGCTCGGGGCCTCTCGGATTTCTCTCCCGTCGATGCCGGGGTCTAAGACCTGTGTGGAGTCGGTGCCGGAACCTGAGGATTCCTCTCCAGTGCTGACATAGATCTTGGGGTACTTCTGGAGTCTCCCCAGGGGAGTCAGTCCTCATCTCGAGTGAGGCATGCACGTGCGCTTTCCTCCCAAGCTGTAGCAGCAGTGTCACGCTTCTCTTTGCATGGATCAAGGATCTGTGGCTTTCCCTCGAGGATTTCCCTAAGGGCTGTGCCAAGTGCCACCGTGGTGTGAGTGGAATCCTCGTCTGAAAGTCGAGGCAGTGTAGGGAAACAGGTTTCCCTGGAATGGACTGAGACATCTGGGGGACTCTGGGAATGGGTGCACGAATCTGGAGTTCCTCTCGCCTTTCCTGTGGATAGCGCCTCCCTCTTGAGATGAGTCGGGAACTCCGGGAATACTTGACCGACCACTCAGTGAAAGGATCCCTCCTCTCGAGCTAGGAGGCAGTAACGGGGCTACTCTGGATGTGGGCGGACTCTCGTGCTTCCTCTCGAGTGGAGAGGGGTATTTCGGGGAACTTCTTGAGTTGCAGCTAGGGTTTGAAGGCCCGTTTGTTAGTTCCAGACGCTTGTTGATAAGCCTCGAGACGCCTCATCGGATATGGGCCACATCTCGCCTGGAGGGGAGAACCTCCTGGATTTTCTCGAGTTGCAGCAGGAGCTCTCGACTTACGACTTGGACCTCAGAGACCCGCTCTGTTGGCCTCATGAAAGGCCAGTCCCCATGCAAGTTGCTCGGGGCACTCTCCACAGGAAACGCGAGAGGAACTCCAGTGTCGTGCCACCATTCCCAGAGTTCCACAGATGTCTCAGTCCATTCCAGGGAAACCTGTTTTCCTTGCACTGCCTTGACTTTCAAGCCTAGGATCGACTCACACCACGGTGGCACGTGGGACAGCCCACTGGGAAAGCCTCGTGGGAAAGCCTCGAGGGAAAGCCACAGATTCCTTGATCCACGCGAAGGGAAGCATGACACTGCTAGGGACCCACTCCCCTGGGGAGTCACTCTGGTGGCCTCAGGAAAGGCCAGTCCCCATGCGACTTGCTCGGGGGCCTCTCGGGATTCCTCTCTCGTCGATGCCGGGGCCTAAGATCTTGTTTGGAGTCGGTGCCGGAACCTGAGGATTTCTGTCCAGTGCTGACATGGATCTTGGGGTACTTCTGGAGTCTCCCCAGGGGAGTCAGTCCTCGTCCCGAGTGGGGGCATGCACGTGCGCTTTCCTCCAGAGCTGTAGCAGCAGAGTCTCGCTTCCCTTCGCGTGGATCAAGGGATCTGTGGCTTTCCCTCGAGACTTTACCACGAGGCTTTCCCAACGGGGCTTTCCCATAGGGCTGTCCCACGTGCCACCGTGGTGTGAGTCGATGCTCGGCTTGAAAGTCGAGGCAGTGCAGGGAAAACACATTTCCCTGGAATGGACTGAGACATCTGTGGGACTCAGGTAATGGTGTCACGACCCTGGAGTTCCCCTCGTCTTTCCTGTCGAAAGAGCCTCCTCTTGAGATGCGACCGGAACGCCGGGAATTCTTTCCCGAACACGCAGGGAAAGGATCCCTCCTCTAGAGCTAGGAGGCGGACACGGGGCTCCTCTGGATGTGGGCGGGACTCTCGAGCTTCCTCTCGAGTGGAGACGGGTATGTCGGGGAACTTTTTTAGTTGCAGTAAGGATGTGAAGGACCCTTTGTAAGTTCCAGAGGTTAGGTGTGATTGACCTCGAAACGCCTCAGTGGAAATGGGCCTCATCTCGCCTGGAAGGGAGAACCTCCAGGATTTTCTCGAGTTGCGATAGGTGCTCTCGACTTACGACGGGGACCTCAGGTACCTGCTCTTGTGGCCTTTGGAAAGTCCAATCCCTATGCGAGTTGCTCGGGGCCTCTCGGGATTCCTCTCCCGTCGATGCGGGGCCTACGATCTCGTGTGGAGTGGGTGCGGAACCTGAGGATTCCTCTCGAGTGCTGACATGGATCTTGGGGTACTTCTGGAGTCTCCCCAGGGGAGTCAGTCCTCGTCTCGAGTGGGGGCATGCACGTGCGATTTCCTCCCGAGCTGTAGCAGCATTGTCGCGCTTCCCTTCGGGTGGATCAAGGATTATGTGGCTTTCCCTTGAGGCTTTCACACGAGGCTTTCCCACGAGGCTTTCCCACAGGGCTGTCCCACGTGCCACCGTGGTGTGAGTCAATCCTCGGCTTGAAAGTCGAGGCAGTGAAGGGAAACAGGTTTCCCTGGAATGGCCTGAGACATCTGGGGGACTCTGGGAATGGTGGCAAGACCCTGGAGTTCCTATCGCCATTCCTGTGGTTGCGCCTCCTCTTGAGATGCGAGGGAACGCCGGGAATTCTTTCCGGATAACGCAGGGAAAGGATCCTTCCTCTCGAGCTATGAGGCTGAAACGGGCTCCTCTGGATGTGGGCAAGAATCTCGTGCTTCCTCTCGAGTGGAGAGGGGTATTTCGGGGAACTTCTTGAGTTGCAGCTAGGGTTTGAAGGCCCGTTTGTTAGTTCCAGACGCTTGTTGATTAGCATCAAGATGCCTCATCGGATATGGGCCACATCTCGCCTGGAGGGGAGAACCTCCTGGATTTTCTCGAGTTGCAGCAGGAGCTCTCGACTTACGACTTGGACCTCAGAGACCCGCTCTGGTGGCCTCATGAAAGGCCAGTCCCCATGTAAGTTGCTCGGGGCTTCTCGGGAACCTCTCCCGTCGATGCCGGGGCCTAAGACTTTGTGTGGAATCGGTGCCGGAACCTGAGGATTCCTCTCCAGTGCTGCAATGGATCTTGGGGTATTTCTGCAGTCTCCCCAGGGGAGTCAGTCCTCGTCTCGAGCTGTAGCAGCACTGTCATGCTTCCCTTCTCGTGGATCAAGGGATCTGTGGCTTTCCCTCGAGGCTTTCCCACGAGGCTTTCCCACGAGGCTTTCCCAGTGGGCTGTCCCACGTGCCACCGTGGTGTGAGTCGATCTTCGGCTTGAAAGTCGAGGCAGTGCAAGGAAAACAGGTTTCCCTGGAATGGACTGAGACATCTGGGGGACTCTGGGACTGGTGTCACGACACTGGAGTTCCTCTCGCGTTTCCTGTGGAGAGTGCCTCCTCTTGAGACGCGACTGGGAACGCCGGGAATTCTTTCCCGACCACGCAGGGAAAGGATCCCTCCGCTTGACCAAGGAGGCGGAAACGGGCCTCCTCTGGATGTGGGCAGAACTCTCGTGCTTCCTCTCGAGTGGAGACGGGTATATCGGGGAACTTCTTGAGTTGCAGCAAGGGTGTGAAGGACCCTTTGGAAGCTCCAGAGGTTAGGTGTGATTAGCCTCGAGACGCCTCAGCAGAAATGGGCCTCATCTCGCCTGGAGGGGAGAACCTCCTGAATTTTCTCGAGTTGCGGCAGGTGCTCTCGACTTAGGACGGGGACCTCAGGGACCAACTCTGGTGGCCTCAGGAAAGGCCAGTCCCCATGCGAGTTGCTCGGGGGCCTCTCGGGATTCCTCTCTCGTCGATGCCGGGGCCTAAGATCTTGTGTGGAGTCGGTGCCGGAACCTGAGGATTCCTCTCCAGTGCTGACATGGATCTTGGGGTACTTCTGGAGTCTCGCCAGTGGAGTCAGTCCTCGTCTCGAGTGGGGGCATGCACGTGCGCTTTCCTCCCGAGCTGTAGCAGCAGTGTCGCGCTTCCATTCGCCTGGATCAAGGGATCTGTGGCTTTTCAAGGAGGCTTTCCCACGAGGCTTTCCCACGAGGCTTTCCCACGAGGCTATCCCACAGGGCTGTCCCACGTGCCACCGTGGTGTGAGTCAATCCTCGGCTTGAAAGTCGACGCAGTGCAGGGAAAACAGGTTTCCCTGGAATGGACTGAGACATCTGGGGGATTCTGGGAATGTGGCTCGACCCAGGAGTTCCTCTCGCATTTCCTGTGGAGAGCGCCTCCTTTTGAGATGCGACGGGAACTCCGGGAATTCTTTCCAGACCACGCAGGGAAAGGATCCCTCCTCTCAGGCTAGGAGGCGGAAACGGGGCTCCTCTGGATGAATGTGGGACTCTCGTGATTCCTCTCGAGTGGAGACGGGTATGTCGGGGAACTTCTTGAGTTGCAGCCAAGGGTGTGAAGGACCCTTTGGAAGTTCCAGAGGTTAGGTGTGATTAGCCTCGAGACGCCTCAGCGGAAACGGGCCTCATCTGGCCTGGAGGGGAGAACCTCCTGGATTTTCTCGAGTTGTGGCAGGTGCTCTCGACTTACGACGGGGACCTCAGCGACCGGCTCTGGTGGTCTCAGGAAAGGCCAGTCCCCATGCGAGTTTTTCGGGGGCCTCTCGGGATTCCTCTCCAGTCGATGCCGGGGCCTAAGTCCTTTTGTGGAGTCGCTGCCGGCACCTGAGGATTCCTCTCCAGTGCTGACATGGATTTGGGGTTCTTCTGGAGTCTCCCCAGGGGAGTCAGTCCTCGTCTCGAATGGGGGCATGCACGTGGGATTTCCTCTCGAGCTGTAGCAGCAGTGTCATGCTTCCCTTCACGTGGATCAAGGGATCTGTGGCTTTCACTCGAGGCTTGCCCAGGAGGTTTTCCCACAGGGCTGTCCCACGTGCCACCGTGGTGTGAGTCGATCCTCGGCTTGAAAGTCGAGGCAGTGCAGGGAAAACAGGTTTCCCTGGAATGGACTGAGACATCTGGGGGACTCTGGGAATGGTGGCACGACCCTTGGAGTTCCTCTCGCCTTTCCTGTGGAGAGCGCCTCCTCTTGAGATGCGACGGAAACCCTGGGAATTCTCTCCCGACCACGCATGGGAAGGATCCCTCCTCTCGAGCTAGGAGGCGGAAACGGGGCTCCTCTGGATGAGGGCGGGACTCTCGTGCTTCCTCTCGGAGTGGAGACGGGTATGTCGGGGAACTTCTTGAGTTGCAGCAAGGGTGTGAAGGACCCTTTGGAAGTTCCAGAGGTTAGGTGTGATTAGCCTCGAGACGCCTCAGCGGAAATGGGCCTCATCTCGCCTGGAGGGGAGAACCTCCTGGATTTTCTCGAGTAGTGGCAGGTGCTCTCGACTTATGACGGGGACCTCAGGGACCCGCTCTGGTGGCCTCAGGAAAGGCCAGTCCCCATGCGAGTTGCTCGGGGCCTCTCGGGATTCCTCTCCCGTCGATGCCGGGGCCTAAGCCTGCCGGGAGCCAGTGTGAGGAAGCCCGCCCGTGACAAGTTTATGAGGAAGGAAGCTGACATAAGCAAGGCGTGCTCAGACTTCAGGAACCCCTCTGGAAATTTTTAAGCATGTACCCCAACAAAAATCTGCCGGTTTTTGTGCTCTGCTTTTTCACTCTTCTGACCTTTTCTGGAAAAAGTCAATTCAGGGCGTTAGTCTTCTGCATTTGAAAGAGTGTTTCAATCCAAAAACCCTCTGATGGCTTTCTAGCCTGCCTGTAGGACTCGTACAGCTGCGCTTGTGATTGTTTGAGGCCTCCTGACCGCAGGAGGCACAGGAAGCTTAAAACATCCTAGGAATGCAGGAGCTTCCGAGGAGTCAAAAGCTTTAGAATAGGACTGATTAAAAGTTTCATTTTTTGGGTCAATGCTTGCTGCCAAATTTTCATATCCTTTATTTTTAGATATAGTTGGTATATAGAAAAACAAGTAGTAGACCTGGTATTAGCAACATTAGATCTTTGAGTTAAGTACCTTCTTTGTTATAACCCACTGCACCTTTGTTCTATAGAGATGTAACTTTAATGCTTTAAGGAGATGCAGATTAAAGAAAAACACTTCAGGGGAAACAAAATTAACATTCATTAAGGAAGAGAGCCAAAAAGTGGTAACAAGCCTCTTGGCCAGAAGATAATGTAAATCACCTGAGACCTTTTGTATACAAAATGATATACAGAAAGAATCTGGGTTGTGAACGCTACATAATTTTGTGTTATCCATTGATCTCCATGTTTTATCAAAAGTATAAAAGGCCTTCTGAACAATAAAGGAGGAGGCCAGGGGCCGGGGGCCAGTTTCTCGGACCAGCTTCTCGAACTAGTCTCTCAGCCTGGTTTCTTGGGACTCTGGCTCCCCCCGTGTCTTTCTCTCTCTTTCTTCTTCTCTACCTTTCCTTCTCTCTGCTCTTTACTTTAACTTCAGGCTGAATCTCCACCTGGAGTGCGGAGGCTCGCCAGGTCTACTTACTTGCCCCGGCTGTTAAGACCCGCACGAAAGGGAGCTTAAGGCGAGGCACCCTTAGATATTCAAGCGGGCGCCGGTGGCCCAACGTAGGTGGTGCAAATTCCTTGTCTGGAATTTTATTGGCCTTCCGCGTAAACCAAGCTATTCAGCCCTCTTCCTCCACTTAATCTTCTTACTACACTATAGTTTCCTAATCTAATCTTACATTAATAAATAAACAAGTCTTTCCACGCCCACGCCGACCACCCTTCGAATTCCCTGGATCCACCGGGGCTGGACCCCGGCATAAGACCTTGTGTGGAGTCAGTGCCGGAACCTGAGGAATCCTCTCCAGTGCTGACATGGATCTTGGGGTACTTCTGAAGTCTCCCCAGGGGAGTCAGTCTTCGTCGCGAGTGGGGGCATGCACGTGCGCTTTCCTCCCGAGCTGTAGCAGCAGTGTCACGCTTCCCTTCGCGTGGATCAAGGGATCTGTGGCTTTCCCTCGAGGCTTTCCCACGAGGCTTTCCCACAGGGCTGTCCCACGTGCCACCGTGGTGTGAGTCGATCCTCGGCTTGAAAGTTGAGGCAGTGCAGGGAAAACAGGTTTCCCTGGAATGGATTGAGACATCTGGGGGACTCTGGGAATGGTGGCACGACCCTGGAGTTCCTCTCCCCTTTCCTGTGGAGAGTGCCTCCTCTTGAGATGCGTCGGGAACGCCGGGAATTCTTTCCTGAACAGGCAGGGAAAGGATCCCTACTCTCGAGCTAGGAGGCGGAAACGGGGCTCCTCTGGATGTGGGCGGGACTCTCGTGCTTCCTCTCGAGTGGAGACGGGTATTTTGGGGATCTTCTTGAGTTGCAGCAAGGGTGTGAAGGACCCATAGGAAGTTCCAGAGGTTAGGTGTGATTAGCCTCGAGACGCCTCAGAGGAAATAGGCCTCATCTCGCCTGGAGGGGAGAACCTCCTGGATTTTCTCGAGTTGCGGCAGGTGCTCTCGACTTACGACGGGGACCTCAGGAACCCGCTCTGGTGGCCTCAGGAAAGGCCAGTCCCCATTCGTGATGCTCGGTGGTCTCTCGGGATTCCTCTCCCGTCGATGCCCGGGCCTAAGACCTTGTGTGGAGTCAGTCCCGGAACCTGAGGATTCCTCTCCAGTGCTGACATGGATCTTGGGGTACTTCTGGAGTCTCCCCAGGGGAGTCAGATCTCGTCTTGAGTGGCGGCATGCACGTTCGCTTTCCTCCCGAGCTGTAGCAGCATTTTCAAGCTTCCCTTCGAGTGGATCAAGGCATCTGTGGATTTCCCTCGAGGCTTTCCCACGAGGCTTTCTCTCGAGGCTTTCCCACAGGGCTGTCCCACGTGCCACCGTGGTGTGACTCTATCCTCGGATTGAAAGTCGAGGCAGTGCAGGGAAAACAGGTTTCCCTGGAATTGACTGAGACATCCGGGGGACTCTGGGAATGATGGCACGACCTGGAGTTCCTCTCACCTTTACTGTTTAGAGCGCCTCCTCTTGAGATGCGATGGGAATGCCAGGAATTCTTTCCCGACCAAGTAGGGAAAGGATCCCTCATCTCGAGCTACGAGCCGGAAACGGAGCTCCTCTGGATGTGGCCGGGACCCTCGTGCTTCCTCTTGAGTGGAGACGGGTATGTCGGGGAACTTCTTGAGTTGCAGCATGACTGTGAAAGACTCTTTAGAAGTTCCAGAGTTCACGTGTGATTAGCCTCGAGACACCTCAGTGGAAACGGGCCTCATCTCACCTGCAGGGGAGAACCTCCTGGATTTTACCGAGTTGCGGCAGGTGCTCTCGACTTACGACGGGGACCTCATGGACCCGCTCTGGTGACCTCAGGAAAGGCCAGTCCCCATGCGAGTTGCTAGAGGTCCTGTCGCTATTCCTCTCCCGTCGATGCCAGGGCCTAAGACCTTGTGTGGAGTCGGGGCTGGAACCTGAGGATTCCTCTCCAGCGCTGACATGCATCTTGGGGTATTTCTGGAGTCTCCCCAGGGGAGTCAGTTCTCGTCTCGAGTAGGGGCATGCACGTGCGCTTTCCTCCCGTGCTGTAGCAGCAGTGTCACGCTTCCC
Organism: Capra hircus; assembly: GCF_001704415.2. Lineage (NCBI taxonomy): Eukaryota > Metazoa > Chordata > Mammalia > Artiodactyla > Bovidae > Capra > Capra hircus. Next base: position 8,791 of record NW_017211965.1, read on the forward strand.
GTCGCGTGGATCAAGGAATCTGTGGCTTTCCCTGGAGTCTTTCCCATGAGGCTTTCCCACAAGGCTATTCCACTTGCCACCATGGTGTGAGTCGATCCTCGGCGTGAAAGTCGAACCAGTGCAGCGAAAACAGGAACCTCCTTCCCCACAGTAGGGGATACACTGTCCCCTTGGGCGGGTATCTCCAGGGCACTCGCGCTGGGGGGTTGCCCGCGGAGGTGCGGGCCTCAGGCTCCACGTGAGAAAAGCCCCAAATGGCATTAGCTGCCAGTCCAGACGCTGGCCCCTCAGGTCTCTGGCCGGAGCCTTGGGCTCCAGGCAACTCAAAGCCCTCGGGGTGGCACTCTGGGACTGCTGTAGGGAAAGGATGCCTAGAGCCCACGGAGGAGTTGGGGAGGGGGCATGGGGGAAACGGAGGCGAGGACAGCGAGGGATCTAGGTGGAGGCGCTGGAGAGAGCGTCTGGTGTCCCGGAATGCCTCGGAGGAGCCAGCGGGGGACAGTCGAGGACCAGGGACCTGTGGAATGTGAAAAGGAGGGAAATCTCAGAGCAAGGCAGGCTGGGAAAGGGGGCGTTGGTGGCCAATTCAAAGGGACCTAGGGGCGTTTCCTGGGCGGTGAGTTCCCTTGGCACTGCTGAGGGCCCCTGATTGATCCACTCGGGGTTGAACCCACCCCCCGCTGCGAGGGAGGGCCACAAACCAAAGCCCCCGAACTACCCGCCCACCCCAACGGGGATCTTGGCGGTCCAGGGCTCAGCCGTGCCCGGGAAAAGCCCACTCGCTCCACGGGACTCCGTCCAGGGTCTCTGCTTGGAAAGAGGCCAGGGGCGGCCCCCTCCATCTACCCACCCAAACCCTATTGACGTCAGTGGTGGCGGAGACGCCTCCCGTTCTCCAGAGTCCTAAGCTGCTGGGTCCCCGCCCACTCGGCCAGCAGTCTGCAGCGTGCCCGTGTGCCTCTCCCACCATGGCTTGGTTCGGCTCCTCCAGCACCTCAAGCGGTACGTTTGCCCTCGGTCCCTGTGGTCGGATCACATCTCAGGGGATTTGTGGGTGGCCTGGGCAAGGGCTCTCGGCCAATGTGTTGACCCCCCTCCCACCCGAGAACGGCTGGGACCCATCGGCCAGGCCCCGGTTTCCGAGGCGTCAGGTGTGCCCAAATTCGGAGGGCGTGGCATCGTTCGTTCATCTTGCTCCTTTGGCACACACATGGCTTCTCCGTTCTCTTTTCTGGGAAGACAGTGTTGTTTCAGGGGGCGTGCTGCGGGGGGCGGGGGCCGGGGTTGCGGGGTGGTGGGAGCGGGTGCTGTGCTGGGATGAGGCCCTTTATCCTCACATCTTCCTGTGGAAATGGGAGTCGGGGAGCTCTGTGGCCTTGCTGCCTTCACTGGCTTCCTCTGCACAGGGGCCTAGTGGCTTCTGCCTTTTGTCAGGCGTTACGGGGTTTGGGCGTCGCTTTGGTGGCCTTGGCCTTTGCCTTGGCCTGGGCCTTGGCCTTGCCCTTGGCGTTGCCGTTGCCCTTGCCTTGGTCTTGGGCTTGACCTTGCCCTGCCCTTGAACTTGAACTTGAACTTGACCTTGACCTTGAACTTGAACTTGAACTTGGGCTTGACCTTGACCTTGAACTTGAACTTGACCTTGACCTTGAACTTGAACTTCAACTTCAACTTGAACTTGACTTGAACTTGAACTTGAACTTGACTTTGAACTTGAACTTGAACTTGACTTTGAACTTGAACTTGAACTTGACCTTGAACTTGAACTTAATCTTGACCTTGACATTGAACTTGAACTTGACCTTGAACTTGAACTTGACCTTGAACTTCAACTTGAACTTGTCCTTGACCTTGAACTTCAACTTAAACTTGAACTTGACCTTGACCTTGAACTTCACTTTGAACTTGACCTTGACCTTGACCTTAACCCTGAACTTGACCTTGACCTTGAACTTGATGTTGACCTTGAACTTGAACTTCAACTTGATCTTGAGCTTGAACTTGAACTTGACCTTGAACTTGAACTTGACCTTGAACTTGAACTTGACCTTGACCTTGACCAACAACGGGAGACCTCGAGATTTGCTCAGAGCACCGGAGGTCCAGAAGCAGGGCCCTGTATCTCCCCTTCCCTTTGTGATCATTGCAAAGACATTCCTAGCTGATAGCGGGAGTGCCCCTGAAGAAGCAAGCAGTGGGAGTGTGTTTGACACGACTGTGTGCCTTCCTGGCCTCAGCTCCACAAGGGGCCTTTCCTCTCGATGTAGGCCCCATGTCCCCTTGGGGAGGGTGTCATGCCTCTTTTCTCCTCACTGCCAAAGGGTGGAGCCAAGCTTGCTCTGTCAGAGGTACAAAAACAGCAATTGATTGGATTTTCAAGCTCTTGCTAGGCTGCACCCTTTCAGGGCCCACTTTACTGAAACAGGTGCTCTGTGGCCCCTGGTTGGGTATGCAGGTTCACAAACAGGGTGAGATCCTGTCCAAGCCAAGAATTTTCCTGAAAGACCTAGGCTCACTAGAGCTCTCCTCCAGAGCAAAGGGGATAGAGGAGATGTATGGAGGAGTCTTTGCCTTTCCCTGTGAGTGTGGGGCTACTCCCTACGGCCCCAAGCTCAGGGATAACTGCCTCTAAGAAAGGAATGGCAAGAAGCGCTATTCTTGGAGGTTGGGACAGGGAGTTCGCAGCATGTGGGGAAAGAAAGACTTCTTCGGGGAAGAAGAGGCCAACCACCGGGGGTGTGTTTGCAAGCCTCTATTTGGAAGGAACAGGTTTGCTTATACAACTCAAGACCTCCAGATCTGCTCAGAGGACTGAAGTTCCAGAGACAGGGCCATGTATCTCCCCTTCCCTTTGAGATCCTTGCAAAGACATTCCTAGCAGATCGTGGGAGTGCCCATGAAGAAGCAAGCAGCGGGAGTGTGCTTGACATCACTGGCTGCCTACCTGGGCTCAGCTCCTCAAGGGGCCTTTCTCTCCTGGTAGGCCCTATGTCCCCTTTGGGAGAGGGTGGTGCCCTCTTCCCTCCACACTGCCAAAGGGTGGAGGTGGAGCAAACTCGTTCTCTCCGAGGTAAAAAAAAAAAAAAAAAACAAATTGGATGGATTTTTAAGCTCTTGCTATGCTGCACCCCTCCAGGACCCACTCGAGCAAAACAGGTGCCTGTGGCCCCTAGGTCGGGTATGCAGGTTCACACACTGGGTGGGATCCCGTCAAAGCCAAGAATTTTCCTGACAGACCTAGGCTCACTAGAGCTCTCCTCCAGAGGAAAGGGGACAGAAAAGACGTGTGTGTGGAGGTGGCTCTGCCTTTCCAGGTCCCAATCTCAGGGATAACTGCCCCTAAGAAAGGAACTGCTGCTGCTGCTGCTGCTAAGTTGCTTCAGTCGTGTTCGACTCTGTGCGACGCCATAGACGGTAGCCCACTAGGCTCCCCCGTCCCTGGGATTCTCCAGGCAAGAACAGTAAGTGGGTTGCCATTGCCTTCTCCAATGCATGAAAGTGAAAATGAAAGTGCAGTCGCTCAGTCGCGTCCGACCCTCAGCGACCCCACGGACTGCAGCCTACCAGGCTTCTCCGTCCATAGGATTTTCTGAAAGGAACTGCAAGAAGCGCTTTTCCAGGAGGCTGGGAAAGGGAGTTCGCAGGATGTGGGGAAAGAGAGCCTCCTTCGAGGAAGAATAGGCGGCCACTTGTTTTGTGTTGCAAACCTCTATTTGGAAGGAACAGGTTAGCTTATACAAAGGGAGACCTCCAGATCTGCTCAGAGGACCAAAGTTGCAGAGGCAGGTCGGTGTATTTTCCCTTCACTTTGCGATCCTTGCAAAGACATTCCTTGCTGATAGATGATTCAGCAAGGGCCTTTGAGACTGTTGTTTTCTTTCCTAGGTTCAAAGATTCCTTCAGTTCCTAATATAGATATCCTAGAAATTATGTGACATCCGTGAAAATCTGATATGTCCTGGTCAAATGCTGTCAGTTATAATTCCAGTTATCATATTAAAGCATTTCAAGTCGCAGCAGTGACCAGATTACATTGTCAATTTCTATTTAATCAGGTTTTAACCATGTCCTCTATGGTTTCACACTGATGCCTTTGCAGAAATACTGCTACTTCAAGATATATGGAATATACATTTTTTAAGCTTACCGATAATTTGTTTGTTTGTTTGTTTGTCTTCTGGTAAGCTGGTACCAGATGGAATTTAGTCTCCTCTCTAGGTTAAGAGAACAAAGTTTTCTTAGAATGCAATTTTTGATAACAGACTATGGATTTCTTTACCTTTCATTGATTTATAATTGTTTTCATCATCTGTTTTTTTACTTCGGTAAAGTAAATAAGCCTTATTTAAGATTTTGGTACATGTAGGATGGACTAAGCTTTCCCCACTCTTGCAAGTTCCCTTAACCCTTCAGATTCTTCTCGTGGGACCAAGATCTCACTTTCCTCCAGAGGGACAATCCAAGCTTTTTATTAGTTGATCTGCCCCTGACATCAGAGTCCATTTGAGCACGAGTTGGCCTATAATTTAGGCATGAAACTATGACTACATAAAGAAAAGGTGACTTTATGATTCAGGGATGGCCATGATATGCCTTGCACTTCAGAGAAAATGGGTTAAAATGATTTTTTTTTTCTTCAAAACTGCACAGCCAGTTCTTTCAGCATATGCAATTGAAAACATCTAGTCATTAGGTCAGTTTTCATTCCAATCCCAAAGAAAGGCAATGACAAAGAATATTCAAGCTGCTGCACAATTGCACTCATCTCACACACTAGTAAAGTAATGCTCAAAATTCTCCAAGTTCACATGAACTGTGAACTTCCAAATGTTCAAGAGGGATTTAAAACATGCAGAGAAACCAGAGATCAAACTGCCAACATCCACTGGATCATTGAAAAAGCAAGAGAGTTCCAGAAAAAAAGACATCTATTTCTGCTTTATTGACTATGCCAAAGCCTTTGACTGTGTGGATCACAATAAACTGGGAAAAATTCTGAAAGAGATGGGAATACCAGACCACCTGACCTGTCTCTTGAGAAACCTGTATGCAGGTCAGGAAGAAACAGTTCGAACTGGACATGGAACAACAGACTGGTTCTAACTAGGAAAAGGAATATGTCAAGGCTCTATATTGTCACCCTGCTTATTTAACTTATATGCAAACTACATCATGAGAAACACTGGGCTGGAGGAAGCACATGCTGGAATCCAGATTGCTGGGAGAAATATCAATAATCTCAGATATGCAGATGACACCACCCTTATGGCAGAAAGTGAAGAAGAACTAAAGAGTCTCCAGATGAAAGTGAAAGAGGAGAGTGAAAAAGTTAGCTTAAAGCTCAGCATTCAGAAAACTAAAATCATTGCATCCAGTCTCATCACTTCATGGCAAATAGATGGGAAAACAGAGGTCAGGAGTTCCAGAGGTCAAGTGTGATTAGCCTCGAGACACCTCAGTGGAAACGGGCCTCATCTCGCCTGCAGGGGAGAACCTCCTGGATTTTACCGAGTTGCGGCAGGTGCTCTTGACTTACGACGGGGACCTCATGGACCCACTCTGGTGACCTCAGGAAAGGCCAGTCCCCATGCGAGTTGCTAGAGGGTCTGTCGCTGTTCCTCTCCCGTCGATGCCAGGGCCTAAGACCTTCTGTGGAGTCGGGGCCGGAACCTGAGGATTCCTCTCCAGGGCTGACATGCATCTTGGGGTATTTCTGGATTCTCCCCAGGGGAGTCAGTTCTCGTGTCGAGTAGGGGCATGCACGTGCGCTTTCCTCCCTTGCTGTAGCAGCAGTGTCACGCTTCCCGTCGCGTGGATCAAGGGATCTGTGGCTTTCCCTCGAGGCTGTCCCACGAGGCTTTCCCACAGGGCTGTCCCACGTGTCACCGTGGTGTGAGTCGATCCTCGGCATGAAAGTCGAGGCAGTGCTGGGAAAACAGGTTTCCCTGGAATGGACTGAGACATCTGGGGACTCGTTGAATGGTGGCACGACCCTGGAGTTCCTCTCGCCTTTCCTATGGAGAGCGCCTCCACTTGAGATGCGTCGGGAACGCCGGGAATTTTTCCCGACCACGCAGGGAAAGGATCCCTCCTCTCGAGCTAGGAGGCAGAAACGGGGCCCCTCTGGATGAGGGCGGGGCACTCGTGCTTCCTCTCGAGTGGAGACGGGTATGTCGGGGAACTTCTTGAGTTGCAGCAAGGTTGTGAAAGACCCCTTGGAAGTTCCAGAGGTAAGATGTGATTAGCCTCGAGACGCCTCAGCGGAAATGGGCCTCGTCTCGCCTGGAGGGGAGAACCTCCTGGATTTTCTCGAGTTGCGGCAGGTGCTCTCGACTTACGACGGGGACCTCAGGACCAGACTGGTGGCTTCAAGAAAGGCCAGTCCCCATGTGCGTTGCTCGGGGGCCTCTTGGGATTACTCTCCTGTCGATGCCGGGGCCTAAGACCTTGTGTGGAGTCGGTGACGGAACCTGAGGATTCCTCTCCAGTGCTGACATGGATCTTGGGGTACTTCTGGAGTCTCCCAGGGGAGTCAGTCCTCGTCTCGAGTGGGGATTGCACGTGCCCTTTCCTCCCGAGCTGTAGCAACAGTGTCACGCTTCCTTTGCGTGGATCATGCGATCTGTGGCTTTCCCTCGAGGCTTTCCCATGAGGCTTTCCCACGAGGCTTTCCCACAGGGCTGTCCACGTGCCACCGTGGTGTGAGTAAATCCTCGCGCTTGAAAGTCGAGGCAGTGCAAGGAAAACAGGTTTCCCTCGAATGGACTGAGACATCTGGGGGACTCTGGGAAAGGTGGCACGACCCTGGAGTTCCTCTCGCCCTCCTGTGGAGAGCGCCTCCTCTTGAAATGCGACGGGAACGCCGGGAATTCTTTCCCGTCCACGCAGGGAAAGGATTCCTCCTCTCGAGCTAGGAGGCGGAAACGGGGCTCCTCTGGATGTGGGCAGAACTCTCGTGCTTCCTCTCGAGTGGACACGGGTATGTCGGGGAATTTCCTGAGTTGCAGCAAGGGTGTGAAGGACCCTTTGGAAGTTCCAGAGGTTAGGTGTGATTAGCCTCGAGATGCCTCAGCGGAAATGGGCCTCATCTCGCCTGGAGGGGAGAACCTCCTGGATTTTCTCCAGTTGCGGCAGGTGTTCTCGACTTACGACGGGAACCTCAGGGACCCGCTCTGGTGGCCTCAGGAAAGGCCAGTCCCCATGCGAGTTGCTCGGGGGCCTCTTGGGATTCCTCTCCCTTCGATGCCAGGGCCTAAGACCTTGTGTGGAGTCCGAAACCTGAGGATTCGTCTCCAGTGCTGACATGGATCTTGGGTACTTCTGCAGTCTCCCCAGGGGAGTCAGTCCTTGTCTCGAGTGGGGGCATGCACGTGCGCGAGCTGTAGCAGCAGTTTCGCGCTTCCCCTGGCGTGGATCAAGGGATCTGTGGCTTTCCCTCGAGGCTTTCCCTTGAGGTTTCCCACGAGGCTTTCCACGAGGCTTTCCCACAGGGCTGTCTCACGTGCCACCGTGTGAGTCAATCCTCCTCTTGAAAGTCGAGGCAGTGCAGGAAAACAGGTTTCCCTGGAATGGACTGAGATATCGGGGGGGTCTCTGGGAATGGCATGAACCTGGAAATCCTCTCGCCTTTCATGTGAGCGCCTCCGCTTGAGATGCGAAAAAGGGAATTCTATCCCGAACTCGCAGGGAAAGGATCCCTCCTCTCGAGCTAGGAGGCGGAAACGGGGCTCCTCAGGATGTGGGGGGAACTTTCGTGCTTCCTCTCGAGTGGAGACTGGTATGTCGGGACTTCTTGAGTTGCAGCAGGGTGTGAAGGACCTTCTGGAGTCTCTCCAGGGGAGTCAGTCCTCGTCTCGAGTGGGGGCACGCACGTGCGCTTTCCTCCCGAGCTGTAGCAGCAGTGGCGCTCTTCCCTTCGCGTGGATCAAGGGATCTGTGGCTTTCAATTGAGGCTTTCCCACGAGCCTTTCCCAGGAGGCTTTCTCACAGGGCTCTCCCACCTGCCACCGTGGTATGAGTCGATCCTCGGCTGGAAAGTCGAGGCAGTGCACGGAAAACAGGTTTCCCTGGAATGGACTGAGACATCTGGGGGACTCTGGGAATGGTGGCACGACCCTGGAGTTCCTCTCGCCTTTCCTGTGGAGAGCGCCTCCTCTTGAGATGCGACGGGAACGCGGGAATTCTTTCCCGACCACGCAGGGAAAGGATCCCTCCTCTCGACCTAGAAGCCGGAAACGGGGCTACTCTGGATGTGGGCAGAACTCTCGTGCTTCCACTAGAGTGGAGAGACGGGGTATGTCGGGAACTTCTTGATTTGCAGCAAGGGTGGTGATG